>NW_027196281.1:2500-7500 GCF_038502225.1 Cherax quadricarinatus | reverse complement strand
CACACACACACACACACACACACACACACACACACACACACACACACACACACACACACACACACACACACCACACACACACACACACACACACACACACACACACACACACACACACACACACACACACACAGATCTCAGATCATTTCAACATTACTGACTTCATTCCAGAGACGAGCAAGAACAGTCATAAGAACTTTACCATTAACATCCTTACACCATTAACAGGCTGACACCATTAAGATGCTGACACCATTAAGATGCTGACACCATTAACATGTCGACACCATTAAGATGTTGACGCCATTAACATCCTGACATTCATCTGATCCTTCAAGATTCACTTATTTCAACTATCATAATAATTATTATTAATAAAATCATTATTATCAGTAATAGCAGTAGCAGTAATAATAATAATAATAATAATAATAATAATAATAATAATAATAATAATAATAATAATAATAATAATAATAATAATAATAATAATAATAATAATAATAGTATCAGTAGTAATGGTAGTAGTAGTAGTAGTATACTGAAGCAGGTCTGTCCTAACTAGAGTGAAAGTATTCACTATAGTGACCAACCCTCACTCGGGTTGTGGGTTGTCCACTACACTGACTCACTCGGGTTGTGGGTTGTCCACTACACTGACTCACTCGGGTTGTGGGTTGTCCACTACACTGACTCACTCGGGTTGTGGGTTGTCCACTACACTGACTCACTCGGGTTGTGGGTTGTCCACTACACTAACACACTCACTGGGGTTGTGGGTTGTCCACTACACTGACTCACTCGGGTTGTGGGTTGTCCACTACACTGACTCACTCGGGTTGTGGGTTGTCCACTACACTGACTCACTCGGGTTGTGGGTTGTCCACTACACTGACTCACTCGGGTTGTGGGTTGTCCACTACACTGACTCACTCGGGTTGTGGGTTGACCACTACACTGACTCACTCGGGTTGTGGGTTGCTCACTACACTGACTCACTCGGGTTGTGGGTTGACCACTACACTGACTCACTCGGGTTGTGGGTTGACCACTACACTGACTCACTCGGGTTGTGGGTTGACCACTACACTGACTCACTCGGGTTGTGGGTTGACCACTACACTGACTCACTCGGGTTGTGGGTTGACCACTACACTGACTCACTCGGGTTGTGGGTTGACCACTACACTGACTCACTCGGGTTGTGGGTTGTCCACTACACTGACTCACTCGGGTTGTGGGTTGTCCACTACACTGACTCACTCGGGTTGTGGGTTGTCCACTACACTGACTCACTCGGGTTGTGGGTTGACCACTACACTGACTCACTCGGGTTGTGGGTTGCTCACTACACTGACTCACTCGGGTTGTGGGTTGACCACTACACTGACTCACTCGGGTTGTGGGTTGACCACTACACTGACTCACTCGGGTTGTGGGTTGACCACTACACTGACTCACTCGGGTTGTGGGTTGACCACTACACTGACTCACTCGGGTTGTGGGTTGTCCACTACACTGACTCACTCGGGTTGTGGGTTGTCCACTACACTGACTCACTCGGGTTGTGGGTTGTCCACTACACTGACTCACTCGGGTTGTGGGTTGACCACTACACTGACTCACTCGGGTTGTGGGTTGTCCACTACACTGACTCACTCGGGTTGTGGGTTGACCACTACACTGACTCACTCGGGTTGTGGGTTGACCACTACACTGACTCACTCGGGTTGTGGGTTGTCCACTACACTGACTCACTCGGGTTGTGGGTTGTCCACTACACTGACTCACGCGGGTTGTGGGTTGTCCACTACACTGACTCACTCGGGTTGTGGGTTGTCCACTACACTGACTCACTCGGGTTGTGGGTTGTCCACTACACTGACTCACTCGGGTTGTGGGTTGTCCACTACACTGACTCACTCGGGTTGTGGGTTGACCACTACACTGACTCACTCGGGTTGTGGGTTGTCCACTACACTGACTCACTCGGGTTGTGGGTTGACCACTACACTGACTCACTCGGGTTGTGGGTTGACCACTACACTGACTCACTCGGGTTGTGGGTTGACCACTACACTGACTCACTCGGGTTGTGGGTTGACCACTACACTGACTCACTCGGGTTGTGGGTTGTCCACTACACTGACTCACTCGGGTTGTGGGTTGTCCACTACACTGACTCACTCGGGTTGTGGGTTGACCACTACACTGACTCACTCGGGTTGTGGGTTGTCCACTACACTGACTCACTCGGGTTGTGGGTTGACCACTACACTGACTCACTCGGGTTGTGGGTTGACCACTACACTGACTCACTCGGGTTGTGGGTTGACCACTACACTGACTCACTCGGGTTGTGGGTTGACCACTACACTGACTCACTCGGGTTGTGGGTTGACCACTACACTGACTCACTCGGGTTGTGGGTTGTCCACTACACTGACTCACGCGGGTTGTGGGTTGTCCACTACACTGACTCACTCGGGTTGTGGGTTGACCACTACACTGACTCACTCGGGTTGTGGGTTGACCACTACACTGACTCACTCGGGTTGTGGGTTGTCCACTACACTGACTCACGCGGGTTGTGGGTTGTCCACTACACTGACTCACTCGGGTTGTGGGTTGACCACTACACTGACTCACTCGGGTTGTGGGTTGACCACTACACTGACTCACTCGGGTTGTGGGTTGACCACTACACTGACTCACTCGGGTTGTGGGTTGCTCACTACACTGACTCACTCGGGTTGTGGGTTGCTCACTACACTGACTCACTCGGGTTGTGGGTTGCTCACTACACTGACTCACTCGGGTTGTGGGTTGACCACTACACTGACTCACTCGGGTTGTGGGTTGCTCACTACACTGACTCACTCGGGTTGTGGGTTGCTCACTACACTGACTCACTCGGGTTGTGGGTTGACCACTACACTGACTCACTCGGGTTGTGGGTTGACCACTATACTGACTCACTCGGGTTGTGGGTTGACCACTACACTGACTCACTCGGGTTGTGGGTTGACCACTACACTGACTCACTCGGGTTGTGGGTTGACCACTACACTGACTCACTCGGGTTGTGGGTTGACCACTACACTGACTCACTCGGGTTGTGGGTTGACCACTACACTGACTCACTCGGGTTGTGGGTTGACCACTACACTGACTCACTCGGGTTGTGGGTTGTCCACTACACTGACTCACTCGGGTTGTGGGTTGTCCACTACACTGACTCACTCGGGATGTGGGTTGTCCACTACACTGACTCACTCGGGTTGTGGGTTGACCACTACACTGACTCACTCGGGTTGTGGGTTGTCCACTACACTGACTCACTCGGGTTGTGGGTTGACCACTATACTGACTCACTCGGGTTGTGGGTTGACCACTACACTGACTCACTCGGGTTGTGGGTTGACCACTACACTGACTCACTCGGGTTGTGGGTTGACCACTACACTGACTCACTCGGGTTGTGGGTTGTCCACTACACTGACTCACTCGGGTTGTGGGTTGTCCACTACACTGACTCACTCGGGATGTGGGTTGACCACTACACTGACTCACTCGGGTTGTGGGTTGTCCACTACACTGACTCACTCGGGTTGTGGGTTGACCACTACACTGACTCACTCGGGTTGTGGGTTGACCACTACACTGACTCACTCGGGTTGTGGGTTGCTCACTACACTGACTCACTCGGCTTGTGGGTTGCTCACTACACTGACTCACTCGGGTTGTGGGTTGACCACTACACTGACTCACTCGGGTTGTGGGTTGACCACTACACTGACTCACTCGGGTTGTGGGTTGCTCACTACACTGACTCACTCGGGTTGTGGGTTGACCACTACACTGACTCACTCGGGTTGTGGGTTGCTCACTACACTGACTCACTCGGGTTGTGGGTTGACCACTACACTGACTCACTCGGGTTGTGGGTTGTCCACTACACTGACTCACTCGGGTTGTGGGTTGACCACTACACTGACTCACTCGGGTTGTGGGTTGACCACTACACTGACTCACTCGGGTTGTGGGTTGTCCACTACACTGACTCACTCGGGTTGTGGGTTGACCACTACACTGACTCACTCGGGTTGTGGGTTGACCACTACACTGACTCACGCGGGTTGTGGGTTGACCACTACACTGACTCACTCGGGTTGTGGGTTGACCACTACACTGACTCACTCGGGTTGTGGGTTGACCACTACACTGACTCACTCGGGTTGTGGGTTGACCACTACACTGACTCACTCGGGTTGTGGGTTGACCACTACACTGACTCACTCGGGTTGTGGGTTGCTCACTACACTGACTCACTCGGGTTGTGGGTTGACCACTACACTGACTCACTCGGGTTGTGGGTTGACCACTATACTGACTCACTCGGGTTGTGGGTTGACCACTACACTGACTCACTCGGGTTGTGGGTTGACCACTACACTGACTCACTCGGGTTGTGGGTTGACCACTACACTGACTCACTCGGGTTGTGGGTTGACCACTACACTGACTCACTCGGGTTGTGGGTTGACCACTACACTGACTCACTCGGGTTGTGGGTTGTCCACTACACTGACTCACTCGGGTTGTGGGTTGTCCACTACACTGACTCACTCGGGTTGTTGGTTGTCCACTACACTGACTCACTCGGGTTGTGGGTTGTCCACTACACTGACTCACTCGGGTTGTGGGTTGACCACTACACTGACTCACTCGGGTTGTGGGTTGACCACTACACTGACTCACTCGGGTTGTGGGTTGTCCACTACACTGACTCACTCGGGTTGTGGGTTGACCACTACACTGACTCACTCGGGTTGTGGGTTGACCACTACACTGACTCACTCGGGTTGTGGGTTGACCACTACACTGACTCGTGTTGTGGGTTGACCACTACACTGACTCGGGATGTGGGTTGACCACTACACTGACTCGGGTTGTGGGTTGACCACTACACTGACTCGGGTTGTGGGTTGACCACTACA
>NW_027196280.1:0-98881 GCF_038502225.1 Cherax quadricarinatus | reverse complement strand
CATTTGCTTCACAAGTGCTGTGGTGGTCAGAGGATCACAGTACCTCTGTTGGTCAGAATCTCTACTCGTGGAAGATTGAGACACTATTGCAACATATGTGAATCTTTACTGAGGAAAACAACACCGTATGTACTCCTAACTATGGACACTAGCGAGGAGGAGGATATGTCGTTATCACAGGCAACAGCTTGTCTGGTTCGTTGACTCCATGGTACACTAGTGTGGCCGCAGTCATCTCTGGTTCCTCTTCGGGAGGGAATATCACTCCTAGTTGCCTGCGGAGTGTCTCAGTAACTTCGCACTCCAGAAGATAGTGTGTTAGGGGCCGCTGGACAACGTGCTGACAGTACTGGCACATCTCCTCTTCAGCCTTGTCTACCATCATCTTGGCTGTGGGAAATCCCAAACGAAGCCGATGGATGGCGGTACACTGCGCTCTGGACCAGCTTCTATCATATGGAGGGGGTTCTCCCTGAGTCGCTGCTTGGTACCACTGTTGAGATGGGGTATCACCTAAGACCTCCCCCATAAGTTTCATGGCTCTGGCAGCCACCAGTTTGGTCTGTCGTAGGCTGATTGGGACAGTAATCCCAACATGTGGATAGTCTGTGGTGACGTGTACTTAGCTCAGTGGTGACGTGTACTTAGCTCTGTGAAGACCTGTTTGTGTGCTCTCTGTGAATCTGTACCAGGATGCCCTCTCTTGAGCAACTTTACCAGCAGCTGAGAGAAGAGCTCAGAGTTGCTAAGATGGAGATACGGCGATTAACGGAGGAGAACAAGAGGATTCGTAGTAATCCTTCTGTTGTGAGTCCCCAGGTTAAGAGGGGAGCTTGGTCAGTGGCCGGGCAACATGGAACCAAGCTGAAGATCAAGAAAACGGTTGGAGAGGCAGAAACAACGAGAAACCAGAAGACTACCGTGGAAACTTCCAACTCATTCTCGGTGCTACCTGACGAATGTGAGTGTTCTACTGGGAATGCCACAACGAGCACCAAAGAAGCATTGGCAGACGTGAGTAAGACATCCCTAGAAACCCCAACGAAGACCATCGAGAACGTCTTGACGAATTCTACAAGTGGTGTAATGCTACCTGGCGAATGTGAGTCGACTACTCGGAGCATCACGACGGACGACGCCAAGGAAGGTAAAAACATTGTTGTTGTTAGGGATAGCCAGATTAGGTACCTGGATAGGGCATTCTGCTTGAAGGATAGGAGTAGGAGGCAGAGAGTGTGTTTTCCTGGGGCTGGGATGAAGGATATTGTTAGCCGTCTGGATGACATCATGAGAGGTAATGGGAGCAATCCTATTATCTGTCTCAGTGCTGGAGGCAACGATGTTGGCAGACGTAGGAGTGAGGACCTGATTAGCAGGTATAGGTCAGCAATAGAGATAATTAGGAGGAAGGGTGGGAAACCTGTCATATGTGGCATTTTGCCAAGGAGAGGAGTTGGAAATGAATGGTTGTCCAGAGCAATTGGTGTCAATTGCTGGCTGGACAAATACTGTAAGGAAAATGCGGTAACATTCATTGACAACTGGGACCTCTTCTATGGCAGAAATGACATGTATGCCAGGGATGGGGTTCACTTATCTAGGTGTGGGGTGGGAGCACTGGCCAACGCAGTGGAGGGAGCTGTTAGGTCTTTAAACTAGGAATAGTTAGTGGTATGGGTTTTGGCGGGAAAACTGTGAAGTCGCAGGGTAGTAACATGAGTACTAGGAGAACTAGTAATAGGCAAAATGAGGTGGATATTGGAAAGCCAGTGGCACTAATTGACAAGGACAGTAATAGGTTTAGTGGAATAACAGAAAGGAGCAGGAAGGGTAAAGAGAGAGGAGGGTCATTAAATATTTATTACACAAATAGTCGCAGTGCTAGGAATAAGATGGACGAGTTGAGACTAGTTGCTAGTGCAGGTAACATAGATGTATTTGCCATTACTGAGACGTGGTTTAATTCAAAAAGTCGGGACATGCCTGCAGAATGTCACATTCAGGGTTTTAAATTGTTCCAAGTAGATAGAAGTATCAGGAAGGGGGGTGGGGTGGCATTGTATGTCCGAGATCGCTTGAACTGTTGCATAAAAACGGGTATTAAGTCTGAAGTAACACATACAGAGTCTGTTTGGATAGAATTTTCAGAGGGGCATGAAAAATTAATTTTAGGTGTGATATACCGTCCCCCAAATTTAGATAGGGACCAGGGGAGACTACTATGGGAGGAAATTGTTAGGGCCACAAGGCACGATAATGTAGTAATTCTAGGAGACTTTAACTTTAGTCATATTGATTGGAATTTCTTGACTGGGAATTTAGAATCATACGATTTCTTAGAAGTAGTTCAGGATTTTTTTTGAAGCAGTTTGTGACAGAACCTACAAGGGGTAATAACCTGCTTGACTTAGTTCTGGCAAACAATGAATCCCTTGTTAATAATTTAGAAGTTTCAGGGGAACTGGGTGCTAGCGACCACACATCAATTACATTTAGAATTGAATGGAAGTATGATAGTAGGGATAACTCAGTAACAGTCCCAGATTTTCGCTTAGCAGATTACGATGGGCTTAGAGAACACTTATCATCTGTTGACTGGGGTAACGAAGAGAGCTATCAATATGACAGTTTTCTGAACACAATACATGCTGCTCAAAGAACGTTTATCCCTTATAAGGAAATTAGATCAAATAGAAATGACCCAAAATGGATGAATAATAGGCTGAAACATCTACTAGGGCATAAGAAAGGAATTTATAGACGCATCAAAAGAGGCGAGGGTCATCTTATGAATCAGTATATTGACATTAAGAGGGACATTAAAAAGGGGATAAGAAAAGCTAAAAGGGACTATGAAATTAAAGTTGCTAGGGATTCTAAAACTAACCCAAAAAGTTTTTTCCAGGTCTATAGAACAAAAGTCAGAGATAAGATAGGTCCCCTTAAAAATAACTATGGGCATCTTACTGACAAAGAGAATGAAATGTGCTCCATTTTAAATAATTATTTTCTCTCGGTTTTTACACAGGAAGACACTAATAATATTCCGGTAATTAATTTTTATAGTGGATCAGAAGAAGATAAATTATGTAACATCACAGTCACTAGTGAAATGGTTGTGAAGCAGATAGACCGACTGAAGCAAAATAAGTCACCGGGTCCTGATGAGGTTTTTTCAAGGGTTCTTAAGGAATGCAAAATGGAAGTCTGTGAACCATTAACTAATATTTTTAATTTATCTCTTCAAACACGTGTAGTGTCTGATATGTGGAAGATGGCTAATGTAATTCCTGTTTTTAAAACAGGGGACAAGTCGTTACCGTCAAATTACCGCCCAATAAGCCTGACCTCAATTGTAGGCAAATTACTAGAGTCAATTATAGCTGAGATTATAAGAAGCCATCTCGATAAGCATAGCTTGATTAATGATACTCAGCATGGATTCACAAGAGGCCGGTCTTGTCTAACTAATTTATTAACTTTCTTCAGTAAAGCTTTTGAGGCTGTTGACCACGATAAAGAATTTGATATTATTTACTTAGATTTTAGTAAGGCATTTGATAGAGTTCCGCACCAAAGACTGTTGAAGAAAGTAGCAGCTCATGGCATTGGGGGAAGGGTGCTCTCGTGGATCGAATCATGGCTCACAGACAGGAAGCAGAGAGTGTCCATAAATGGGGTTAAATCCGAGTAGGGATCAGTAACAAGTGGCGTTCCACAGGGATCAGTCTTGGGCCCGTTGTTGTTTATAATATATATCAATGATCTTGATGAAGGAATTACTAGTGATATGAGCAAATTCGCCGATGACACGAAGATAGGTAGGATAATTGATTCAAACGTAGATGTTAGGGAACTTCAGGAGGATTTAGACAAACTCTACTCTTGGTCAGAAAAGTGGCAGATGCAGTTCAATGTAGATAAATGCAAGGTTCTGAAGCTCGGGAGTGTCCATAACCCTAACACTTATAAGTTAAATAATGTAGAACTTAACCATACAGATTGCGAAAAGGACTTGGGGGTTATGGTAAGCAGCAACCTTAAACCAAGACAGCAATGCCTAAGCATACGTAATAAGGCAAATAGATTACTGGGATTTATATCAAGAAGTGTAAGCAACAGAAGTCCAGAGGTCATACTGCAGCTTTATACATCATTAGTAAGGCCTCACCTAGATTATGCAGCTCAATTCTGGTCTCCATATTACAGAATGGACATAAATTCGTTAGAAAACATTCAGCGTAGGATGACTAAATTAATACATAGCATTAGAAATCTTCCTTATGAAGAAAGATTGAAGACTCTTAAGTTACATTCACTTGTTAGACGAAGAATGAGGGGAGACCTGATCGAAGTGTATAAGTGGAAGATAGGTATTAATAAAGGGGATATTAACAAGGTCTTGAGGATATCTCTCCAAGAGAGAACCTGCAGTAATGGATTTAAATTAGATAAGTTTAGATTTAGAAAGGACATAGGAAAGTATTGGTTTGGAAATAGGGTAGCAGATGAGTGGAACAGTCTACCTAGTTGGGTTATTGAGGCTAGGACTTTGGGTAGTTTCAAATTTAGGTTGGATAAATACATGAGTGGGATGGGTTGGATTTGAGTGGGACTTTCACATCAGAGCTTATTTCTTGGGTAGCATTGAAAATTGGGTTGGTCAAATGTTTGTTAGTGGGATGAATTGTAAAGGACCTGCCTTGTATGGGCCAACAGGCCTGCTGCAGTGTTCCTCCTTTCTTATGTTCTTAAGAGTGTGGGATCTTGTGCCATGGTTGTCAATATCTGTCTCCTTAGTGGGGTACCTTGCTGCCTGTGCAGAATCGTGGCCACTTTGCAGGCGTTTATATATCTTACTCTGTCAGCCAAGGAAGGAAGCCGGGCCTCAGATCTGAGACATACTGTGTTGGTCCAGATGGGGGCCCCAAGCATTGTTCTTATCGCCTGATTTTGTACGACCTCCACTCTTTGCCTGCTCTGTGGGAAGAGATGAGCTAACGCCGGTACACCGTAGTCAATGAGCGAGCGTATAGCTTGTATATAGTACAAACGAAGTACATCTTTGCTTGCCCCTGCACGGTGCCTCGTCATGGCTCTCATGGCGTTGAGTCTGAGTAGAGCACGTGACCTGACATACTCGGATTGTTTCTGAAAGGTCAGCTTTTTATCAATGTAGATCCCCAAGTACAGGTATACGTATGTATAATGTTCGCCAAGACCATAGTCCTGGCACGGGTCTCAATCTTGCGATGACCCGTCTCTGGCTCCCGAGGGAGAAAGGTTTCTACAATGATGAGACATATGCTGTTCAAGCACTCTTCTGGTCAGTTCAACTGGTGCATCTCATAAGCGACTACACCGTATGTACTCCTAACTATGGACACTAGCGAGGAGGAGGATATGTCGTTATCACAGGTAACAGCTTGTCTGGTTCGTTGACTCCATGGTACACTAGTGTGGCCGCAGTCATCTCTGGTTCCTCTTCGGGAGGGAATATCACTCCTAGTTGCCTGCGGAGCGTCTCAGTAACTTCGCACTCCAGAAGATAGTGTGTTAGGGGCCGCTGGACAACGTGCTGACAGTACTGGCACATCTCCTCCTCAGCCTTGTCTACCATCATCTTGGCTGTGGAAAAGCCCAAACGAAGCCGATGGATGGCGGTACACTGCGCTCTGGACCAGCTTCTATCATATGGAGGGGGTTCTCCCTGAGTCGCTGCTCGGTACCACTGTTGAGATGGGGTATCACCTAAGACCTCCCCAATAAGTTTCATTACTCTGGCAGCCACCAGTTTGGTCTGTCGTAGGCTGATTGGGACAGTAATCCCAACATGTGGATAGTCTGTTGCTGCCTTGGCTGCATCATCTGCCGCCTCATTTCCTCGGATGCCAGCATGGCTGGGGATCCAGTTAAATGTCGATCTGTTACCCTGAACTTCAAAGGCTGTCATTATGCTCAGGATCGATGTGATGAGGTGAACATTGTCCTGTGGTTGAGGATGGGAGAGGGCATTGATTGCAGACGTGGAATCAACATGTATGACAGGTCGGAGTCGATGTCGTAGGGCATGTGACAATGCCTGCTGAATCGCCACCAGCTCAGCTTGAAGGATCGTGCAGTGGTCAGGGAGTCGCCAGCCTTGTGTGTGACCATTGTGGTACAGTCCAGCTGCTGCTCTCTTCCTGTCAGGGTCGACAGAACCATCTGTGAAATACACTGCACATGTGCCTCCCTCTGCCAGTGCCATGCTTGTCTCAGCATGATTGCTGAGAGTGTCTTGACTGCAGAGACGCTTAGAGATGGGTAGCTGCATGATGCAAACATCAGCTGGATCTGGGCGCCAGGGAGGTGGTGGATGGTACCCAGCAACAGGAAGGTCACAACTCTTCTCAAGGAGTAGTTGTATAGGCAGCAGCTTCCGCCCAGCAGCACAAAACGAACGGATCCAGGAGTAGTCTGTGAAGAGAGTGGGATCTTGTGCCATGGTTGTCAATATCCGTCTCCTTAGTGGGGTACCTTGTTGCCTGTGCAGAATCGTGGCCACTTTGCAGGCGTTTATGTATCTTACTCTGTCAGCCAAGGAAGGAAGCCGGGCCTCAGATCTGAGACATACTGTGTTGGTCCAGATGGGGGCCCCAAGCATAGTTCTTATCGCCTGATTTTGTACGACCTCCACTCTTTGCCTGCTCTGCGGGAAGAGATGAGCTAACGCCGGTGCACCGTAGTCAATGAGCGAGCGTATAGCTTGTATATAGTACAAGCGAAGTACATCTTTGCTTGCCCCTGCAAGGTGCCTCGTCATGGCTCTCATGGCGTTGAGTCTAAGTAGAGCACGTGACCTGACATACTCGGCCTGTTTCTGAAAGGTCAGTTTTTTATCAATGTAGATTCCTAAGTACAGGTAGGAGCCTGTCCACTCAAGTTCTATATCCTGAATACGTAATCTATTCACAGGATCTGGTCCCTTGAACATCATTGCAAGAGATTTCTCGGCCGAGATCTTGAGGCCTAGTTCCTTGCAAGACTGCATAATTAGGTCCAAAGCTCTCTGAGCCTGTCGTTCTAAATTGCCTTTCCCATTCACTACGAGTGCAAGATCATCAGCATAGCTGATGAGCTGTGTACCACTATGAAAGGGAAGGCTCACAAGTTCCTGCATAAGGATGTTAAACAGGGTAGGACTGAGCACACCTCCTTGTGGCATACCGTTTTCCAGGGATTTAAAGGAAGAGTAGTGTCCCTGAAAGCTGACACAGGCCTGCCTGCCCCTAAGGTAGGACTCTATCCAGGCCAGGAGGCGTCCTTTGATTCCCTTCCGAGCTAGTATTGCCAGAATTGCTGTGGGGCTGGCTAGCTCAAATGCCTTTTCAAGGTCGAGGTAGACGACAATACTAGGTTTTTTGTTACTGTCAGCAATCTGGCTTAGTAGAGTGGTTATGCACTCTGCTGTACCCACTCCTTTGGTGAAGCCAAATATGTGATGATGAGAGGGTCCAAGTTTCCATAGGAGGCGGTTTAACACCATCCTCTCAGCAGTCTTGGCTAAGCAGCTGGTCAGCGATATGGGTCTCATACTGCCTGGATCCTTGGGCTTTGGAATTGGTACGATGGTAGCTTTCTTCCAAGCTGCTGGGAGTGTCCTGGCCCTCCACGACTTGTTAATGACGTCTAGTATGGCCTCCAATCAACTCTGCCCAGCCCGTGCAATCATGGAGTATGTAACACCATCGATGCCCGGGGCAGTGTCACCTGTGTTCTTAATGGCACGTCGGAGTTCCAAGTCCGTGAGGTCTTCATCAGTCACATCTTCCGACTCACATGCAGCTTGTACCGTTAGCTGGCGCTGTGGCAGAAGATCCGTCTGTATATTCCGGATGTCCTGTGGGAGCTGAGTGGATGCTCCCCTGGAAGTGAAAACCTCCACTAGTTTCTCAGCTTCCTGGGATGGGTTCGGGTGTGCTGGTGGCCTCGGCTTTCTCTTGCCAGTTGCTATGTTGAGCTTGCCCCATATCTCAGATAAGGTGGTGTGATGCCCGAATGTTGAGCACCACTCCAGCCATTTCTCAGTTTTTACTCTGAGAGAGACTCTGCGGGCATGCTGCACAATGGCTCTCAGAGTATTCCTGTTCGCTGCCGTAGGGTTACGCCTGTATAGCTTCCTAAAAGAGTTGATGCGGTGGTTCTGCTCCCGCACCTCGTCGTTGTAGAACCACCAGTCTCTTTTGTGAGTGCTTCCTGCGGACTTCTTTGGAATTGCGCACTCTGCTGCCTGGATGAGAACAGTGATTAGCTCCTGTTCAGCCGTATCACAGTCTTCAGATAGAGAGTATGTGGACCACCAGTCATGAAGATAATCCTGGAACACCTTCCAGTTGGCCCTCTTTACGTCCCATCTAGGAGGCAGCACAACTGTGGGAGGCCTGTTGATGTTGAAGGTGGTGATCACTGCAAAGTGGTCACTGACAAGGTGAGGATGGGTTTCCCATGTGGCTCCTGCTGCGAGTTGTCTTGACCCGAAGGTAAGGTCGAGGCAGCCACCCAACAGGTGTGTGGGGTCTCCATTATTTAGCAACTTTACCTCTGGAATATCGTGTAGGAGCATTGCTATGTGTCTGCCAGCAGCATTGGTTGCTGAGTGAGAGTGCAGCATTGGGTGATGTGCGTTGAAATCTCCACCCACAATAATACACTCAGTGCGTGCTAGTGCGAGGAGCTCTGCAATGTCGAGGGTGTGTCTTGGGTTCTTGTAGATGTTATAGATTGTAATGGGCGCCCCAGGTATGTGCACAAGGATGGCCTGTACCTCGACATCCTCCCCACTTTCCACAGGGTTGGCTATAACCTCGTGAGGTATTGTATTGGATACAAATACAGCTGTGCCTCTGCAGTGAACCCCCGGGTCCGTGTGCCGAAAATACCCAGCAAAACCGGGTGGTCTTGGGCACATAGTCGGGACAGTCAGAGTTTCTTGTAGCAAGACGATATCAACCCGATCCCGAATTACTGCCTCCAGCAAGAGGTGCTGTTTGCCCCTCAGGCCCTGAATGTTCCACTGTAGGACCTTGAGGGTGTGATTTGGTACCGAGGTTATTCCATCGATGTTGTTTCCTGAGCTGGAGACTGAGTCCTGCCCGCTCTGAGAACCTGCAAATTCATGGCATCCACTGTCTCCTCTTCGGTCAGAAAGCACACTCTCAGGAGCGTACTGACCATCTGCCGGAATGCGCTCTGTTGTTCCGTGGAGTTGATTGTGTTGCAAATAAGATCTGTGAACACCTTGATGAGTGCTACGAGATCCTCCCTGGTGAGGGCCTGCTTTGGAGTTGGGTTCGAAAGAGTGGATATTACCTGGGTTGTTGTGGTCTGTAGGGACTGCTGAGGGTTGGATTTCTTTATTGTATGCACCGTGGTCTGTTGCTGTATACCAGGTTGGGTAGCCGGGATCTGCTGGTGAGGTAAGGAGTGCCTGGGTTGTCGTGCTATGGCCGGTGGGGGCTCGTTTAGTGCCGCCTGCTGATCGCATTGACCAGATGCACCCTGTTGACGCCTCCTGTTCCTCTTGTTTCTGTTTCTTCGTTGAGGTAGGGGTGCAGGAGGTTCTTGACCTTGATGCCTGGTTGAGGCTTCTAGGGTTGGGAATTCCTGGGCAATGACTTGGGTTGGCTGCTGAGAGATCTGCAGTATGGCAGGGTTCTCTGTACTCATCGTTTGCTGAGAGTGATGATCCGTCGTAGCCTGTTGCCGAGTTTTTGGCGTCTTCCAGACTTCTTGAATTCTGGCGAGCCTCTCGGGGCATCGAGGATTCCAGGCATGGTGTTTCTGCCTGCAGTTCGGGCATTGTGGAGTGGGTGGCGATGCATTTTTCAGCTTGGTGATGCATTCCTCGGTAGGGTGGTGCTGGCTGCAGACACCGCAGATTACTCTGTTCGGACAGTGTGCACCCAGGTGTCCATAACGCTGACACTTGAAACAGCGACCTGGTTCTGCTGTGAAGGTCCTGACATCGTACCTGCCCCAAGAACCGAGGTCCAGCTGGGATGGCAGTGGTCCTACATGCTGAATGAGGACCTGTCGGGTTGGTGCATTGCCTGCCGTCTTTGCCTTGAGACGTTGAGCTGACACCACACTGGGGTGAGCTGCTACTGCCTCGATGGGCATCATCAGCGGGTATCGCATCACTACACCCTTGGTGATCTTCTGCCGAGAGTCCAGTTCCTCCAGGGTGAATGAGCGATCTGTCTCCATGACTCTCTTCAAGGTGGTATACATTTACTTGTTGAGAGGAGTCAATATTGGTTCTCCCCTCAAGTTGAACCATATCTTGAACTTCAGGTTGTGTCGTGATTCCAGGTATGAAACAACCCCATAGTGGGTTCTGTGGTCCCCGTAAGACTTCACCTTGAATTTGCCAGGTCGGTTGAGCTGGTTTGCCTGCTCCTTGGACGGATGGCACTTCTTCTTCTTGTCCACAGTGTTCCATCCCTCTTGGTTTTCGGGGGGTGGGGTGTTTATTTCCGCACCTGTTTCTATTGTCGCTGGCTCCATGGTTGGGACTGTCAGATCTGCTACAATGTGAGCAGGATCTTTCTCTTCCTCTCGCAACTTCTTCGCTAGAATTTCGCCCCACATTTCCAAATCTGAGTCTTCCGTCGTGTTCATGGAGCATCGTGACCTCTTCTTTTCGGCAGAAGCCATGTGCCTATCTTGTGATAAGGTAGTGAACTCCGTGAACTGAGTGTGTGTCATTGGATTGTCGTAATACGATTGTCTCCTTCCAATGAACTCTGTGTACAGGTATACGGCCGTAGACGTGGCTTATATACTGTAGTCAGGTGAGGCGAAGCAGGAAGAGGCGGGGTCATAGTGGTACTATCCACTACTTGAAGTAGGTCTTCGTCCAAAGGTTGGACAAGTTTTGAAGAATTCTTTGTAACAAGATCCCATGATGATGCAGTGTTTGACAGTTGTGGATGGTACCACTATGACCCCGCCTCCTCCTGCACTACATATTGTGAACATATTATCTTGGAGTCACTAATTATTTATACATTTCATTTTTCATTTCTTTGAACATAAGAACATATAAACATAAGAAAGGAGGAACACTGCAGCAGGCCTGTTGGTCCATACAAGGCAGGTCCTTTACAATTCATCCCACTAACAAAACATTTGCCCAACCCAATTTTCAATGCTACCCAAGAAATAAGTTCTGATGTGCAAGTCTCACTCAAATCCAACCCCTCCCACTCATGAACTTATCCAACCTAAATTTGAAACTACCCAAAGTCCCAGCCTCAATAACCCAACTAGGTAGACTGTGGAAATATAAACACATATGCAGTATAATGTGATCTTTTATTGACTACGTTTCGCCCACACAGTGGGCTTTTTCAAGTCACACAAAACGTGGTGTAATTATAGGCTTCTTCCTGTGTGCACTCAGAATCTGCAGCAATGAGCTTCTTGAAGAAGAATGCACGATGATTGAACAAGTATTTTCTAAACTCCACTATCCTCGTCACTTCATCAGAGACTGCAGACGACGGGCATTAAACATCTTCAACACACCCAGAGAAGACACTGCCGAGAAGAGATACATAGTCCTCCCCACCAACTCCATTGCCAAACACGTTTCCAACATCTTTTCCAATACCTCATTTCAAGAATCTACCTCCACAACCACGACCATCAAGGACATTGCCAGTGATAGACAGGACAAGCTTCCACCCTCTGCAGGGGTATACATAATCCCTTGTAACGACTGCAACAAGTTATACGTGGGCGAAACATCAAGGGACCTCCAAACACGTATTTCAGAACACCAATACGCAAGCAGGTCTGACGACACTAGGAATGCCTGCGTACAACACCGTAATTCACACAACCACTTGATAAACTACAGAAACTCAAGACTTATCGCCACAGAAGACAACACTCAATACCGAAGAATCCTGGAATCATCACTTATTTCTATATCCGACAACTTCAACCAGAATAGTGGCTTCTACAACATAGCTGAACCAATTGCCAAGAAACTTCTTCATGGCTATCCCACATGAGAACACTGTGGGGGGTCTGCTCACAAACTTATTCAATCTCCTTTCCAAGCTACCCAAGATTTTAGACTCTATAACCCCACTCGGTACATCATCAGATGCAGCATTCTCCACCTGACCTCAGCATTCTGAACCTGACTTTAAATACTCGCATTCCTTCCACCCCAGGTAGTTCTGTGTGTGACTTGAAAAAGCCCACTGTGTGGGCGAAACGTAGTCAATAAAAGATCACATTATACTGCATATGTGTTTATATTTCCATTGTGTTGGTATTTTATACCATTTATTTCCATAGGTAGACTGTTCCACTCATCATCTACCATATTTCCAAACCAATACTTTTCTATGTCCTTTCTAAATCTAAACTTATCTAATTTAAATCCATTACTGCGGGTTCTCTCTTGGATAGATATCCTCAAGACCTTATTAATATCCCCTTTATTAATACCTATCTTCCACTTATACACTTCGATCAGGTCTCCCCTCATTCTTCGTCTGTGAAGGCTTACTCAGCCCTGTAACAGCTTCAGACAGTATTACCAAGGCTGGCTCCTCCTCAGGAAAATTAATGAATAGAAAAAGAATAAACACTGACAAACATAAACACTTTATTATTAAAAATATATAAAATATAAAATACTTAAATATGAAATATTTAACCTACTTTAAAGAAAAATTAAAAATTAAAAATATAAATGATATTTAACTTCAATGCTAATATGTACAAGTCAACTTGGGTGTCTGATGTTGGTGACACTGCGTGTTGTTGAAATCGTAGCTGAGAGTGAGACACATGTGCAACATCTGGGTATCTTTATTGTAGACGTTTCGCCATCCAGTGGCTTTATCAATACAAATTCTAGGACATAACTTGAAAACAGTAGAACTATGTACAGAAGATGAGGTAATCAGTCCCTCAACCTAGGAGTAGGTGCAAACAGCACCATAGTCGTGGAGATTCTGAAGCAGAAGAAAGAATCCTGGCGCTTATATAGTAACGTCAGGTGAAGCAGACGAGGGCAAATTCACTGGTAGGCGGGATTCCCCAGTGGAAGTAGGTCCTTCCCAAAGAGATGGGTTAGTTGTAGGAGTAGTTGTCATAGTCGTGAAGGTTATGTACATGTCCTCAGAATTAAGATTCCATGATGTTGCAGTGTCTGACAAGATGTGTACGAATGGTATATAATACCGACAAGATGAGAGTGAGACACATGTGCAACATCTGGGTATCTTTATTGTAGACGTTTCGCCATCCAGTGGCTTTATCAATACAAATTCTAGGACATAACTTGAAGACAGTAGAACTATGTACAGAAGATGAGGTAATCAGTCCCTCAACCTAGGAGTAGGTGCAAACAGCACCATAGTCGTGGAGATTCTGAAGCAGAAGAAAGAATCCTGGCGCTTATATAGTAACGTCAGGTGAAGCAGACGAGGGCAAATTCACTGGTAGGCGGGATTCCCCAGTGGAAGTAGGTCCTTCCCAAAGAACTTGTCAGACACTGCAACATCATGGAATCTTAATTCTGAGGACATGTACATAACGTTCACGACTACGACAACTACTTCTACAACTAACCCATCTCTTTGGGAAGGACCTACTTCCACTGGGGAATCCCGCCTACCAGTGAATTTGCCCTCGTCTGCTTCACCTGACGTTACTATATAAGCGCCAGGATTCTTTCTTCTGCTTCAGAATCTCCACGACTATGGTGCTGTTTGCACCTACTCCTAGGTTGAGGGACTGATTACCTCATCTTCTGTACATAGTTCTACTGTCTTCAAGTTATGTCCTAGAATTTGTATTGATAAAGCCACTGGATGGCGAAACGTCTACAATAAAGATACCCAGATGTTGCACATGTGTCTCACTCTCATCTTGTCGGTATTATATACCATTCGTACAAATCGTAGCTGTTGCTGATGATGTGAGGGAGGGGATCACAGGTGTTGGTGACAACCCAACGGCTCGTTCTTCACAGAGTCTATAGCCGTGAATAATCAGTCCAGATGACAGGAAAGCAGGTTCTTTACCACTGCAATGATGAGGGGTTATGGCCTGCGACTGCATACATATAAACAGGTAGGTAGATCCAACATGGGACGTCTCGGGACGTTAGTCCATCTCTTTCAATACTTCTCGTTGGTTGGCAGGTGACCCAATCTGTCATTCCAAGTTGGAAAGAGAGACAGGTTACCCACTGCTTAAGAAATCATTCTCCATGATAAGTACAATACCTAAAAGACATGGTGACGTGTACTTAGCTCTGTGAAGACCTGTTTGTGTGCTCTTGAGTGGTGACCTGTACTTTGAGTGCTGACCTATATTTAACACTGTGAAGAAGTGTCTTGTTTGCTCCCGTGGACTGAACCAAGATGCCCTCCATCGAGCAACTTTACCAGCAACTTAAGGAAGAATTGAGGGCAGCGAAGATGGAGATACGGAGATTGACCGAGGAAAACAAGAGGATTCGTAGTAGTCCTCCTGTTTCGAGTCCTCAGGTCAAGAAGGGATCGTGGTCAGTGGCTGGACAGCAGGGGACGACGAAGTTGACGATCAAGAAGACGAATGGAAAGCCAGAAACGATGAAGAAGAAAGAGACTGCTGTGGAAACTCCCGTGGAAACCTCCAACGCATTCTCGGTGCTACCCGACGAATGTGAGTCTACTACTGGGATCGTCACGACGAACGACAACAAGGAAGGTAAGAATATTGTTGTTGTTGGGGATAGCCAGGTTAGATACATGGATAGGGCATTCTGCTTGAAGGACAGGAGTAGGAGACAAAGGGTATGCTTTCCTGGGGCTGGGATGGAGGACATTGTTAGCCGGCTTGACAACATCATGAACGGTAATGGGATCAATCCTATTATTTGCCTCAGTGCTGGAGGCAATGATGTAGGCAAGCGTAGAAGTGAGGATTTAGTTAGAAAGTTCAGGACAGCTATAGACATGATTAGGAAGAAGGGGGGGCGCCCTGTTATATGTGGCATTTTGCCAAGAAGAGGTGTTGGTAATGAATGGTTGTCCAGAGCAATTGGTATTAATTATTGGCTGGATAAACACTGTAAGGATAATGCAGTACCATTCATTGACAACTGGGACAACTTCTATGGCCGAAATGACATGTATGCCAGGGATGGGGTTCACTTATCCAGGGCAGGTGTGGGTTTTCTTGCTAACTCAGTTGAGGGGGTTGTTAGGACTTTAAACTAGGATTAGTTAGAGGTATGGGTTTAGAAATTAATAATGAGTATGGATATATTGACTTATGCTCTGATATTAAGAATCTTAATAGTAACTGTCATGGAGTAACTCTGGGTAATGATAATTTCAGAAATTGTGTAAAAACAAAGATGAATAGGAAAAATGTGCAGAAGAAAAAACATATGATGGTATTTTATGCTAACAGTCGAAGTGCAAGAAATAAAATTAATGAACTACGTTTGGTAGCATGTGCTGGGGACTTTGATATCATTGCATTAACTGAAACGTGGTATGATTTAAAGAGTCGGGATATGACTGTTGAGTGTAATATTCAGGGATTTAAGTTATTCAATGTGGATAGATGTAATGGGAAGGGGGGAGGAGTTGCATTGTATGTTCGAGAAAATATTAATTGTTGCATAAAAACAGGTATAAAAATAGATGGAGCAGTAACAGAGTCTGTTTGGGTAGAGTTCGTGGAGGGTCAAGAAAAACTAATTCTAGGTGTAATATACCGACCTCCAGGCTTGGATCACGATAGAGGCAGACTTCTTTGGGACGAAATTGTTAGGGCTTCTGTACACAGTAACGTAGTCATAGTAGGGGACTTTAACTTTAGCCAAATTGACTGGAATTCTTTGACAGGTAATCTAGAGTCCAGTGACTTCATGGAAACAGTTCAGGACTGTTTTTTGAAACAGAATGTAACTGAACCTACCAGGGGTAATAATTTGCTAGACCTAGTCTTGTCAAATAAGGAAACACTCGTGAATAATCTGGAGATCACTGAAGAGCTTGGCGCAAGTGATCACAAATCCATCACCTTTAGCATTAATTGGGAATGCAAGAATAATGATAATACAGTAAAAATCCCCGATTTTCGTTCTGCCGATTATAATGGACTTAGGGAACATCTGTCTAATCTTGATTGGGGTTATCTAGCTAATGATTTTATTGACGATAATCATACTTATGAATATGAAGGGATCTGCTTTTATGATTGTTTTCTTAATAATGTACACAGTGCCCAGAGTATATACATTCCCCAGAGAGAAATTAGGTCTAATAATAACGATCCCAAATGGGTTAACAGGAGGCTAAAGCATCTATTAGGGGAGAAAAGGGGAATTTATAGGCGCATCAGAAGAGGAGAGGTTAACCTTACTGACCAATATGTTCAGCTTAAAAGAGAAGTAAAAAAAGCGATTAGAAAGGCTAAACGTGACTATGAAATTAGAGTTGCTAATGAATCAAAGACTAATCCAAAGGGGTTCTTTCAAGTGTATAGGACGAAGGTGAAGGAAAAAGTAGGACCTCTGAAATCTAGGAATAGACAGCTGACGGATAATGAACTGGAAATGTGTTCCTTATTTAATGACTATTTTTTGTCAGTTTTTACACAGGAAGATGTAAATGAGATTCCAGTAATTAACAATTATTTAGTTCCTTATGAATTCAAGTTAACTAATATTACTGTCACGAGGGACATGGTTATTAAGCGGATAGACAAACTGAAACAAAATAAGTCCCCAGGACCCGATGAGTTGTTTTCAAGGGTACTTAAGGAATGCAAGATGGAGCTTAGTCAGCCATTAACGAGTGTATTCAATGCATCCATCCTTACCAGTGTTGTGCCAGAGATGTGGAAGATGGCTAATGTGGTTCCTATTTTCAAATCAGGGGATAAGTCCACGCCTTCAAATTACCGTCCAATAAGCCTGACATCTATAGTGGGCAAGTTATTAGAATCAATTATAGCTGACATTATCAGAAGTCACCTTGAAGAGCATAACTTGATAAATGAATCTCAGCATGGATTCACGAGAGGTCGTTCCTGCCTGACAAACTTACTGACGTTCTTCAATAGAACATTTAAGGCAGTTGACAGTGATAAGGAATATGATATTGTTTATCTGGAATTTAGTAAAGCCTTCGACAGAGTACCTCACAAGAGACTCTTGAGAAAAGTGGCAGCTCATGGTATAGGAGGTAAAGTTCTAGCATGGATTGAGGCATGGCTTACCAATAGAAAGCAGAGAGTTACCATTAATGGAGTGAAATCTGAATGGGGATTAGTCACTAGTGGCGTTCCACAAGGATCAGTTTTGGGCCCTCTCTTGTTCATAATTTACATTAATGACCTTGATGAAGGGATTACTAGTGACATGAGTAAGTTTGCTGATGATACAAAGATAGGCCGTATAATTCACTCTGAGGAGGATATCAATGAACTCCAGGACGATTTGAACAAACTAATGTCTTGGTCTGAGAAATGGCAGATGAAGTTTAATGTGGATAAGTGTAAGGTACTTGCCCTTGGTAATGAAAATAACCCTCGAAGCTATAATCTAGGTGAAGTAGAGCTTGGTCATACAGAATGTGAAAAAGACTTGGGAGTCATGGTAAGCAGAAATCTAAAGCCAAGACAGCAGTGCCTCAGTGTGCGCAACAAGGCCAACAGATTACTTGGATTTATCTCAAGAAGTATAAGTAACAGAAGTCCAAAAGTTATTTTACAGCTCTATACATCACTAGTGAGGCCTCATTTAGATTATGCTGCTCAGTTTTGGTCCCCTTACTACAGGATGGACATAGACTCATTAGAGAACATACAGAGAAGAATGACTAAAATGATTTACTGTGTAAGGAACCTCCCGTATGAAGATAGACTTAAAGCCTTAAATCTCCACTCTCTGGAGAGGCGTAGAATGAGGGGAGATATCATTGAAGTGTATAAGTGGATGACGGGCATAAACAAGGGAGACATTAATAAAGTACTGAGGGTGTCGAACCAGGTAAGAACCAGGAATAATGAATTTAAGTTGGATAAATTTAGATTTAGAAAGGACATAGGTAAGTACTGGTTTTCTAACAGAGTTGTAGATGTGTGGAACAGTCTTCCCAGTGGGGTGATAGAGGCTAGGACCTTGGGTAGCTTTAAGAAGAGACTGGACAAATATATGAGTGGGAGGGGCTGGGTTTGATTGGTGTTGGGGGGTGCGGGAGTTGTTTCTTGAGTAGCTTTAGGTAGATGTCGTTTTGATAAGGACCTGCCTCGTATGGGCCAGTAGGCCTTCTGCAGTGTTCCTACATTCTTATGTTCTTATGTTAAAACATTTAACATAGATCAAGGCTGAAAGGACTAAGTTTATTATTGGTCAAAAGTGAAGCTTTCAACCAATAAGTCCACTAGAATATGAGCAGGCGTGTACTTACAGTTGTGCTGGGAGCTGTGAGTCGAGTGATTGTTAGGTAAGACACATATGCAACAGTTAGGTATCTTTATTATGAAACGTTTCGCCTACACAGTAGGCTTCTTCAGTCAAGTACAGAAAAGTTGATAGAAGCAGAAGATACTTGAAGACGATGTAATCAGTCCATCACCCTTAAAGTTTTGAGGTGGTCAGTCCCTCAGTCTGGAGAAGAGCATTGTTCCATGGTATGAAACAATATGGAGATGAAGTGACAGGATAGAGCTTTTATAGCGCCAAGAGGTGAGACGTAGGCCACTAGGAGAGGTAAGAACTCAGATGTTGAAAGGTCAGGTCCTTCTCAAATCCAGCCGCTCTCACTAGTGGAAGTTGTCGAAGTTGATTGCAGGTCTGTACCAAGATACCCTTGTGTTGCAGTGTCTGACAGATTGAACATTAAAATGGTATAAAATACCGACAGGTTGTTAGGTAAGACACATATGCAACAGTTAGGTATCTTTATTATGAAACGTTTCGCCTACACAGTAGGCTTCTTCAGTCAAGTACAGAAAAGTTGATAGAAGCAGAAGATACTTGAAGACGATGTAATCAGTCCATCACCCTTAAAGTTTTGAGGTGGTCAGTCCCTCAGTCTGGAGAAGAGCATTGTTCCATGGTATGAAACAATATGGAGATGAAGTGACAGGATAGAGCTTTTATAGCGCCAAGGGGTGATTACTGTTTGACCAGAGCCCCACACGTCACCTCTCGGGGGGGGGGGATAGCAGGAGCAGGACTTACCCTACCTTAACAAGTAGCCGGCAATCAAACTATTGTTTGTAGATGAATGGTTCAGAGAACCGACATGTTGATAAATTAGACACATGTGCAACTCATGGGTATCTTTATTGAGGAAACGTTTCGCCACACAGTGGCTTCATCAGTCCATACAAAGGAGAATCTTGAAGAACAGGAGGAGAATGAGGTAATCAGTCCCTCAACCTTGAGTCGATGTGGTCAGTCCATCAATCTTGAATAGAATGGATGGACTGACCACATCGACTCAAGGTTGAGGGACTGATTACCTCATTCTCCTCCTGTTCTTCAAGATTCTCCTTTGTATGGACTGATGAAGCCACTGTGTGGCGAAACGTTTCCTCAATAAAGATACCCAAGAGTTGCACATGTGTCTAATTTATCAAACTATTGTTACCATATACTCGCTCGCTACTCCTATCTGTTGAACTTTTCCCTCACATCGTCTAACAAGTGAATGTAACTTAAGAGTCTTCAATATTTCTTCATAAGGCAGATTTCTAATGCTATGTATTAATTTAGTCATCCTATGCTGAATGTTTTCTAACATAAGAACATAAGAACATAAGAAAGGAGGAACACTGCAGGAGGCCTGTTGGCCCATACTAGGCAGGTCCTTTACAATTCATCCCACTAACAAAACATTTGCCCAACCCAATTTTCAATGCCACCCAAGAAATAAGATCTGATGTGAAAGTCCCACTCAAATCCAACCCCTGCCACTCATGTACTTATCCAACCTAAATTTGAAACTACCCAAAGTCCCAGCCTCAATAACCCAACTAGGTAGACTGTTCCACTCATCAACTACCCTATTTCCAAACCAATACTTTCCTATGTCCTTTCTAAATCTAAACTTATCTTATGCTAATCCATTACTGCGGGTTCTCTCTTGGAGAAACATCCTCAAGACCTTATTTATATCCCCTTTATTAATACCTATCTTCCACTTATACACTTCGATCAGGTCTCCCCTCATTCTTCGTCTAACAAGTGAATGTAACTTAAGAATCTTCAATCTTTCTTCATAAGGAAGATTTCTAATGCTATGTATTAATTTAGTCATCCTACGCTGAATGTTTTCTAACGAATTTATGTCCATTCTGTAATATGGAGACCAGAACTGAGCTGCATAATCTAGGTGAAGCCTTACTAATGATGTATAAAGCTGCAGTATGACCTCTGGACTTCTGTTGCTTACACTTCTTGATATAAATCCCAGTAATCTATTTGCCTTATTACGTACGCTTAGGCATTGCTGTCTTGGTTTAAGGTTGCTGCTCACCATAACCCCCAAGTCCTTTTCGCAATCTGTATGGCTAAGTTCTACATCATTTAACTTATAAGTACTAGGGTTATGGGCACTCCCAAGCTTCAGAACCTTGTAATAAAGTTGGTAGAATTACCGACAATATGTAAAGTAAAAGGACACAAGTGCAACTAATGTGACATTTTATTGTGGCAACGTTTCGCTCTCCAGGAGCTTTATCAAGCCATTACAAACAATACATGGACACAGAGAGTATATAAAGGCTCAGAGTGAGGTGAAATATTAGTGAGGTACCATATCGATGTTCACTAGTGGTAGTAGTAGTAGTAGTAGTAGTAGTAGTAGTAGTAGTAGTAGTAGTAGTAGTAGTAGTAGTAGTAGTAGTAGTAGTGACAAAAATAATACAATATGGTAGAGCAATTAATTCGTACATGAGTAAAAGGATATAAAAGCTATTACTTGGGTAACATAAAAATTGGTTGGACAAATATGGACTGGAAAGAGGCAGGTTGTTTCAGTGTTCACTCTCTGTAATGTGCTTTGTGTAGTATAACAGGAGAGACTATGTGATGGCAGGGTTTACTGTTTTCAGGAGGATTCTTGCTAAGACTTCAGAGATGGTGAAGCTGCCGCTGTTTTGTTTAATTGCATTCGAAACAGCGATCAGTGCTGATCGAGGTTCTATGACGTAAAGTCAATCAGGACCTTAATCTTCCTCTACCTCCCGGAGATTTTGTTGACTTGATTGAACTCTGTGTTAATTTCAACTGTTTTTCTTTCAATAACAAGCTCTACAAACAAACCTACGGCATGGGAATGGGGTCCCCCATCAGTGCCGTCCTAGCCAACTTATACATGGAACACCTAGAGTCCGAACACTTCGCCAACATCATCCCTTCAAGCGTCACTTGGTTACGTTACGTGGACGACGTCCTCGTAATAACTCCAAAACGTTTTGATGTACGGAATCTTCAGGCAAGGCTCAACGCAGTTGAACCGGCGATCCAGTTTACACTAGAAAAAGAGTCAAATGACAAGCTACCTTTCCTCGACGTCCGCATTCACAAAGTAAACAACAACCTAAGATTTCAAGTTTATCGGAAACCCACCAATAAAAATGATCTCACACACTTCTATTCCAGTCAAGATACCAAGACCAAAAGAGGCATCATCATCGGGTTTTTCCTAAGAGCATACCGAATTTGTAGTCCTGAGTTTATTGACGAGGAATGTACATACATTCACCAAACATTCACTGAGTTACATTTTCCTTCTTTTTTCATCAAAGACTGCAAGAAAAGAGCTCTTCAGATCATTAATTCTCCATGCATCAACACCACTCCCAACAAAGTTATAATTCTTCCCAACAGCCAGGTTGCACTAAACGACTCAAAAGTACTTTCACATGCTAACACCAGAGTCGCCATCGCTTCTAGCA
Organism: Cherax quadricarinatus; assembly: GCF_038502225.1. Lineage (NCBI taxonomy): Eukaryota > Metazoa > Arthropoda > Malacostraca > Decapoda > Parastacidae > Cherax > Cherax quadricarinatus. The sequence continues at coordinate 76,900 of NW_027196280.1, read as the reverse complement.
CTTCAATAAAGGATCTAACCAGGACAAAACCCAAGCACCACGAACCAGTCAATGCAGGAGTTTACACTATACCCTGTGGAGGCTGTGACAAGATCTACGTAGGTGAAACAGCAAGAACCCTCGACACCCGCCTCAATGAACACATTTACGCATGTAGGAACGATAACTTGAACAACGCCTGTGAACAACACCGAAATTCCACCAATCATCTCATGAAATTTAGAGACTCCCAATTAGTGATCAAAGAAACTAATATCCGCAGACGCAAGTGCCTCGAATCAGCACTGATCGCTGTTTTGAATACAATTAAACAAAACAATGGCAGCTTCACCATCTCTGAAGTCTTAGCAAGAATCCTCCTGAAAACAGTAAACCCTGCCATCACATAGTCTCTCCTGTTTTACTACACAAGGCACATTACAGAGAGTGAACACTGAAACTACCTGCCTCTTTCCAGTCTATATTTGTCCAACCTATTTTATGTTACCCAAGTAATAGCTTTTATATCCTTTTACTCATGTACGAATTAATTGCTCTACCATATTGTATTATTTTTGTCACTACTACTACTACTACTACTACTACTACTACTACTACCACCACCACTAGTGAACATCGATATGGTACCTCACTAATATTGCACCTCACTCTGAGCCTTTACATACTCTCTGTGTCCATGTATTGTTTGTAAGACAGTACAGCACATTCAGGAAGACTCGTATTACGACAATCCATTGACACACTCTCAGTTCACGGAGTTCACTACCTTATCACAAGATAGGCACATGGCTTCTGCCGAATAGAAGAGGCCACGATGCTCTATGAACATGACGGAGGACTCAGATTTGGAAATGTGGGGCGAAATTCTAGCGAAGAAGTTGCGAGAGTAAGAGGAAGATCCTGCTCACATTGTAGCAGATCTGACAGTCCCAACCATGGAGCCAGCGACAATAGAAACAGGTGCGGAAATAAACACCGCACCCCCCGAAAACAAAGAGGGATGGAACACTGTGGACAAGAAGAAGAAGCACCGTCCGTCCAAGGAGCAGGCAAACCAGCTCAATCGACCTGGCAAATTCAAGGTGAAGTCTTATGGGGACCACAGAACCCACTATGGGGTTGTTTCATACCTGGAATCACGACACAACCTGAAGTTCAAGATATGGTTCAACTTGAGGGGAGAACCAATATTGACTCCTCTCAACAAGTAAATGTATACCACCTTGAAGAGAGTCATGGAGACAGATCGCTCATTCACCCTGGAGGAACTGGACTCTCGGCAGAAGATCACCAAGGGTGTAGTGATGCGATACCCGCTGATGATGCCCATCGAGGCAGTAGCAGCTCACCCCAGTGTGGTGTCAGCTCAACGTCTCAAGGCAAAGACGGCAGGCAACGCACCAACCCGACAGGTTCTCATTCCAGTATGTAGGACCACTGACATCCCAGCTGGACCTCGGTTCTTGGGGCATGTACGATGTCAGGACCTTCACAGCAGAACCAGTTTGCTGTTTCAAGTGTCAGCGTTATGGACACCTGGGTGCACTCTGTCCGAACAGAGTAATCTGCGGTGTCTGCAGCCAGCACCACCCTACCGAGGAATGCATCACCAAGCTGAAAAATGCATCGCCACCCACTCCACAATGCCCGAACTGCAGGCAGAAACACCATGCCTGGAATCCTCGATGCCCCGAGAGGCTCGCCAGAATTCAAGAAGTCTGGAAGACGCCAAAAACTCGGCAACAGGCTACGACTGATCATCAAACGATGGGTGCAGAGAAACCTGCCATACTGCAGATCTCTCAGCAGCTAAACCAAGTCAATGCCCAGGAATTCCCAACCCTAGAAGCCTCAACCAGGCGTCAAGGTCAAGAACCTCCTGCACCCCTACCTCAACGAAGAAACAGAAACAAGAGGAACAGGAGGCGTCAACAGGGTGCATCGGGTCAATGCGATCAGCAGGCTGCACTAAACGAGCCCCCACCGGCCATAGCACGACAACGCAGGCACTCCTTACTCGGCACAGGAGCTTTGCAGACTCAACTGGCACCTCACCAGCAGATCCCGACTACTCAACCTGGTATACAGCAACAGACCACGGTGCATACAATAAAGAAATCCAACCCTCAGCAGTCCCTACAGACCACAGCAGCCCAGATAATATCAACTGTTTCGAACCCATATCCAAAGCAGGCCCTTACCAGGGAGGATCTCGTAGCACTCATCAAGGTGTTCACGGATCTTATTTGCAACACAATCAACTCCACGGAACAACAGAGCGCATTCCGGCAGAGGGTCAGTACTCTCCTGAGAGTGTGCTTTCTGACCGAAGAGGAGACAGTGGATGCCATGAATTTGCAGGTTCTCAGAGCGGGCAGGACTCAGTCTCCAGCTCAGGAAACAACAGCGATGGAATAACCTCGACACCAAATCACACTCTCAAGGTCCTACAATGGAACATTCAGGGCCTGAGGGGCAAACAGCACCTCTTGCTGGAGGCAGTAATTCGGGATCGCGTTGACATCGTCTTGCTACAAGAAACTCTGACTGTCCCGACTATGTGCCCAAGACTACCCGGTTTTGCTGGGTATTTTCGGCACATGGACCCGGGCATTCACTGCAGAGGCACAGCTGTATTTGTATCCAATACAATACCTCACGAGGTTATACCCAACACTGTGGACTGTGGGGAGGATGTCGAGGTACAGGCCATCCTTGTGCACATACCTGGGGCGCCCATTACCATCTATAACATCTACAAGAACCAAAGACACCCTCTCGACATTGCAGAGCTCCTCGCACTAGCACGCACTGAGTGTATTATTGTGGGTGGAGATTTCAACGCACATCACCCTATTCTGCACTCTCACTCAGCAACCAATGCTGCTGGCAGACATATAGCAATCTTCCTACACGATATTCCAGAGGTAAAGTTGCTGAACAATGGAGACCCCACACACCTGTTGGGTGGCTGCCTCGACCTTACCTTCGGGTCAAGACAACTCGCAGCAGGAGCCACATGGGAAACTCATCCTCACCTTGTCAGTGACCACTTTGCAGTGATCACCATCTTCAACATCAACAGGCCTCCCACAGTTGTGCTGCCTCCTAGATGGGACGTAAAGAGGGCCAACTGGAAGGTGTTCCAGGATTATCTTCATAATTGGAGGTCCACATACTCTCTATCTGAAGACTGTGATATGGCTGAACAGGAGCTAATCACTGTTCTCATCCAGGCAGCAGAGTGTGCAATTCCAAAGAAGTCCGCAGGACGCACTCACAAAAGAGACTGGTGGTTCTACAACGACGAGGTGCGGGAGCAGAACCACCGCATCAACTCTTTTAGGAAGCTATACAGGCGTAACCCTACGGCAGAGAACAGGAATACTCTGAGAGCCATTGTGCAGCATGCCCGCAGAATCTCTCTCAGAGTAAAAACTGAGAAATGGCTGGAGTGGTGCTCAACATTCGGGCATCACACCACCTTATCTGAGATATGGGGCAAGCTCAACATAGCAACTGGCAAGAGCAAGCTGAAGCCACCAGCACACCCGAACCCATCCCAGGAAGCAGAGAAACTAGTGGAGCTTTTCACTTCCAGGGGAGCCTCCACTCAGCTCCCACAGGACATCCGGAATATACAGATGGATCTTCTGCCACAGCGCCAGCTAACGATACAAGCTGCATGTGATTTGGAAGATGTGACTGATGTAGACCTCATGGACTTGGAACTCCGACGTGCCATTAAGAACACAGGTGACACTGCCCCGGGCATCGATGGTGTGACGTACTCCAAGATTGCACGGGCTGGGCAGAGTTGATGGGAAGCCATACTAGACGTCATTAACAAGTCGTGGAGGGCCAGGACACTCCCAGCAGCTTGGAAGAAAGCTACAATCGTACCAATTCCAAAGCCCAAGGACCCAGGCAGTATGAGACCCATATTGCTGACCAGCTGCTTAGCCAAGACTGCTGAGAGGATGTTGTTAAACCGCCTCCTATGGAAACTTGGACCCTCTCATCATCACATATTTGGCTTCACCAAAGAAGTGGGAACAGCAGAGTGCATAACCACTCTACTAAGCCAAATTGCTGATATCAACAAAAAACCTAGTATCGTCGTTTACCTCGACCTTGAGAAGGCATTTGAGCTAGCCAGTCGCACAGCAATTCTGGCAATACTAGCTCGGAAGGGAATCAAAGGACGCCTCCTGGCCTGGATAGAGTCCTACCTTAGGAGCAGGCAGGCCTGTGTCAGCTTTCAGGGACACTACTTTTCCTTTAAAACCCTGGAAAACGGTACGCCACAAGGAGGTGTGCTCAGTCCTACCCTGTTTAACATCCTTATGCAGGAACTTGTGAGCCTTCCCTTTCATATTGGTACACAGCTCCTCAGCTATGCTGATGATCTTGCACTAGTAGTGAATGGGAAAGGCAATTTAGAACGACAGGCTCAGAGAGCTTTGGACCTAATTATGCAGTCTTGCAAGGAACTAGGTCTCAAGATCTCTGCCGAGAAATCTCTTGCAATGATGTTCAAGGGACCAGATCTTGTGAATAGATTACGTATTCAGGATATAGAACTTGAATGAACAGGCTCCTACCTGTACTTGGGAATCTATATTGATAAAAAGCTGACCTTTCAGAAACAGAAATGAGAGCCATGACGAGGCACCGTGCAGGGGCAAGCAAAGATGTACTTCGCTTGTACTATATACAAGCTATACGCTCGCTCATTGACTACGGTGCACCGGCTTTAGCTCATCTCTTCCCGCAGAGCAGGCAAAGAGTGGAGGTCGTACAAAACCAGGCGATAAGAACTATGCTTGGTGCCCCCATCTGGACCAACACAGTATGTCTCAGATCTGAGGCCCGGCTTCCTTCCTTGGCTGACAGAGTAAGATACATAAACGCCTGCAAAGTGGCCACGATTCTGCACCGGCAGCAAGGTACCCCACTAAGGAGACGGATATTAACAACCATGTCACAAGATCCCACACTCTTCACGGACTACTCCTGGATTCGTTCGTTTTGTGCTGCTGGGCGGAAGCTGCTGCCTGTACAGCTGCTCTGTGAGAAGAGTTGTGACCTTCCTGTTGCTGGGTACCATCCACCACCTCCCTGGCGCCCAGATCCAGCCGATGTTTTCATCATGCAGCTACCCATCTCTAAGTGTCTCTGCAGTCAAGACACCCTCAGCAATCATGCTGAGACAAGCATGGCACTGGCAGAGGGAGGCACATGTGCAGTGTATTTCACAGATGGTTCTGTCGACCCTGACAGGAAGAAAGCAGCAGCTGGACTGTACCACAATGGTCACACACAAGGCTGGCGACTCCCTGACCACTGCACGATCCTTCAAGCTGAGCTGGTGGCGATTCAGCAGCCATTGTCACATGCCCTACGACATCGACTCCGACCTGTCATACATGTTGATTCCACCTCTGCAATCAATGCCCTCTCCCATCCTCAACCGTAGGATAATGTTCACCTCATCACATAATGATGAGGTGAGCATAATGACAGCCTTAGAAGTTCAGGGTAACAGATCGACATTGAACTGGATCCCCAGCCATGCTGACAACCGGGGAAATGAGGCGGCAGATGATGCAGCCAAGGCAGCAACAGACTAACCACATGTTGGGATTACTGTCCCAATCAGCATACGACAGACCAAACTGGTGGCTGCCAGAGCCACGAAACTTATGGGGGAGGTCTAAGGTGATACCCCATCTCAACAGTGGTTCCGAGCAGCGACTCAGGGAGAATCCCCTCCATATGATAGAAGCTGGTCCAGAGACTGAGGAGGAGATGTGCCAGTACTGTCAGCACGTTGTCTAGAGTGCGAAGCTACTGAGACACTCCGCAGGCAACTAGGGGTGATATTCCCTCCCGAAGAGGACCCAGAGATGACTGCGGCCACACTAGTGTACCATGGGGTCAACGAACCAGACAAGCTGTTACCAGTGATAATGACATATCCTCCTCCTCGCTAGTGTCCATAGTTACATATGGTTTCGCTTATGAGATGCACCAGTTGAACTGACCAGAGGGGCGCTTGAGCAGCATGCGTCGCATCATTGTGGAAACCTTTCTCCCTCGGGAGCCAGAGACAGGTCATCGCAAGATTGGGACCCGTGCCAGAACTATGGTCTTGGCGAACATTATACATGTATTGTTTGTAATGGCTTGATAAAGCTCCTGGAGAGCGAAGCGTTGCCACAATAAAATGTCACATTAGTTGCACTTGTGTCCTTTTACTTTACTTCAGAACCTTGCATTTATCTACATTGAACTGCATCTGCCACTTTTCTGACCAAGAATAGAGTTTGTTTAAATCCTCCTGAAGTTCCATAACATCTACGTTTGAATCAATTATCCTACCTATCTTTGTGTCATCGGCGAATTTGCTCATATCAATAGTAATTCCCTCATCAAGATCATTGATATATATTATAAACAACAACGGGCCCAAGACTGATCCCTGTGGAACACCACTTGTTACAGATCCCCACTCGGATTTAACCCCATTTATGGACACTCTCTGCTTCCTGTTAGTGAGCCATGACTCGATCCACGAGAGCACTTTTTCCCCAATGCCATGAGCTGCCACTTTCTTTAACAGTCTATGGTGCAGAACTCTATCAAAAGCCTTACTAAAATCTAAGTAAATAATATCAAATTATTTATCGTGGTCAACAGCCTCAAAAGCTTTACTGAAGAAAGTTAATAAATTAGTTAGACAAGACCAGCCTCTTGTGAATCCATGCTGAGTATCATTAATCAAGCTATGCTTATCGAGATGGCTTCTTATAATCTCAGCTATAATTGACTCTAGTAATTTGCCTACAATTGAGGTCAGGCTTATTGGGCGGTAATTTGACGGTAACGACTTGTCCCCTGTTTTAAAAATAGGAATTACATTAGCCATCTTCCACATATCAGACACTACACCTGTTTGAAGAGATAAATTAAAAATATTAGTTAATTGTTCACAGACTTCCATTTTGCATTCCTTAAGAACCCTTGAAAAAACCTCATCAGGACCCGGTGACTTATTTTGCTTCAGTCTGTCTATCTGCTTCACAACCATTTCACTAGTGACTGTGATGTTACATGATTTATCTTCTTCTAGCCCACTATAAAAATTAATTACTGGAATATTGTTAGTGTCTTCCTGTGTAAAAACTGAGAGAAAATAATTATTTGAAATCGAGCACATTTCATTCTCTTTTTAGTAAGGTGCCCATAGTTATTTTTAAGGGGACCTATCTTATCTCTAACTTTTGTTCTATAGACCTGGAAAAAACTTTTTTGATTAGTTTTAGAATCCCTAGCAACTTTAATTTCATAGTCACTTTTAGCTTTTCTTATCCCCTTTTTAATGTCCCTCTTAATGTCAATATACTGATTCATAAGATGACCCTCACCTCTTTTGATACGCCTATAAATTCCTTTCTTATGCCCTAGTAGATATTTGAGCCTATTATTCATCCATTTTGGGTCATTTCTGTTTGATCTAATTTCTTTATATGGGATAAACGTTCTTTGAGCAGCATGTATAGTGTTCAGAACACTGTCATATTGATAGCTCTCTTCGTTACCCCAGTCAACAGATGATAAGTGTTCTCTAAGCCCATCGTAATCTGCTAAGCGAAAATCTGGGACTGTTACTGAGTTATCGCTACTATCGTACTTCCATTCAATGCTAAATGTAATTGATTTGTGGTCGCTAGCACCCAGTTCCTCTGAAATTTCTAAATTATTAACAAGGGATTCATTGTTTGCCATAACTAAGTCAAGCAGGTTATTTCCCCTTGTAGGTTCTGTCACAAACTGCTTCAAAAAACAATCCTGAACTACTTCTAAGAAGTCGTATGATTCTAAATTCCCAGTCAAGAAATTCCAATCAATATGACTAAAGTTAAAGTCTCCTAGAATTACTACGTTATCGTGCCTTGTGGCCTTAACAATTTCCTCCCATAGTAGTCTCCCTTGGTCCCTATCTAAGTTTGGGGGACGGTATATCACTACTAAAATCAGTTTTTCATGCCCCTCTGATAATTTTATCCAAACAGACTGTGTGTGTGTTACTTCAGACTTAATACCCGTTTTTATGCAACAGTTCAAGCGATCTCGGCCATACAATGCCACCCCATCCCCCTTCCCGATACTTCTGTCTACTTGGAACAATTTAAAACCCTGAATGTGACATTCCGCAGGCATGTCCCGATTTTTCTTATTGAACCACGTCTCAGTTAAGGCAAATACATCAATGTTACCTACACTAACAACTAGTCTCAACTCGTCCATCTTATTCCTAGCACTACGATTATTTGTGTAATATATATTTAAGGACCCTCCTTTCTCTTTACCCTTCCTGCTCCTTTCTGTTATTTTGAGAAACTTATTACTGTCCTTGTCAATTAGTGCCACTGGCTTTCCAATATCCACATCATTGTGCCTATTACTAGTTGTCCTAGTACTCATATTGCTACACTGCGACTTCACTGTTTTCCTGCCAAAACCCATACCACTAACTATTCCTAGTTTAAAGACCTAACAGCTCCCTCCACTGCAGTTGCCAGTGCTCCCACCCTAGACCTAGATAAGTGAACCCCATCCCTGGCATACATGTCATTTCTGCCATAGAAGAGGTCCCAGTTGTCAATGAATGTTACCGCATTTTCCTTACAGTATTTGTCCAGCCAGCAATTGACACCAATTGCCCTGGACAACCATTCATTTCCAACTCGTCTCCTTGGCAAAATACCACATATGACAGGGTTCTCACCCTTCCTCCTAATTATCTCTATTCCTCCTAATTATCTCTATTTGCTTGAAGTAGGATTAATTTCATGTTTAAGTATTGTATATTCTTTACTAGTTTTACATATAATAAAATTGTTTATCTTATGTTATCATTGATTTTTCTATCTTTTCATTTCCATAAGGAGGAACTAGCCTTTTCAAATACTCTTTGAGGGTCTGATGGGGCTGGAACTCAACTCGTCCATCGTATTGATCTTCAGCTTCGTTCTATGCTGTCTGGCCACTCTCCAGGTTCCTTTCAAGACCTTAGGATTCACAACAGGAGGATTACTACGAATCCTTTTGTTTTCTTCCGTCAATCGCCGTATCTCGATCTTAGCCACTCTCAACTTCCCTCAAGCTGCTGGTAAAGTTGCTAAATAGAAGACATCGTAGTTCAGATTCACAGAAAGCACACTAGACACGTCTTCACAGGAGCAAACACTATTTGCCTTATTTCGCACACTTAGGTACTGTTGTCTTGCTGCGTTATACTTTCCCAAGTTCTTCCCACATTCAGTATGACCAAGTTCTCTATTATGTAGTTTTAAGTGCCAGGGTTATTTATATACCCAAGCTTCAGAAGTTTGCATTTATCTATACAGAACTGAATCTGGAGTTCGATGGCATCTTCCTCTGAATCAATTATCCTGCCTATTTTCGTATCGTCTGCAAATTTGCTTATATCACTTGTTATTCCCTTATCAAGGACATTTATGTATATTATAAAGAATAATGTGTCGAAAACTGGTCCTTGTGGAACGACACTTGTGACTGATCAATAATTAGATTTCAGGCCCACCATAAGAAGTAATTACTTGACTAGCAACAGTGTCTTCTAGTGTCTAAGCTGAGAGGAAATATTAGAAATCAATCACTTTTTATTTTGTCAGTATTATGAGACATCGAGTCATCACACATCCCTGTCTATTGTCCACTTTTACAGTAAAATAATCTTGCACTTTTCTGCACACTTTATCCTGTCTTGTGCTACAGTATAATAAAACTTTATCTGCTACATTGCTCTTATTACCAACCAATAATAAAACTTTTCTATGTTCATAAACACGTCAAAAAAGTTCCGCACCTTTAACGAAGTAATGCTCACTTATACTTTTAAAATTCTTTCAATTGTTTCAGTTCGTCTATTTGCAAGTACTCATTTAAAATTATACGCGTAAAGATATGTTTTTTTTTATTTATGATAAAGTAAAAATTAATAAATTTATACCAAAAGAATCTTAGAAAAATTACCTACCCTTATTATAACAAGCTCAATTTAATGTAGCCTAATCAAACTAAATATATTTTACATAAATTTACAAAATTTAATAAACAAACACAATGAAATATATTTTTTTTGTTAGGTTCAGAATGATTTTTGAGAATTATTGAACACACACATTCTAGCTTGCCTTATTCAACAAGAAGAGCGTTCCTATTTAAGCCAAAATCACAAGTTTAACCTAAATTGCATGACACACACACACGCACACACACACACACACATACATGTGTGTACTCACCTATTTGTACTCACCTATTTGTGGTTGCAGGGGTCGAGTCCTAGCTCCTGGCCCCGCCTCTTCACCGGTTGCTACTAGGCCCTCTCTCTCCCCGCTCCATGAGCTTTATCAAACCTCGTCTTAAAACTGTGTATGGTTCCTGCCTCCACTACGTCATTTTCTAGGCTATTCCACTGCCTTACAACTCTATGACTGAAGAAATACTTCCTACTATCTCTCTGACTCATTTGTGTCTTCAACTTCCAATTGTGGCCTCTTGTTTCTGTGTCCCCTCCCTGGAACATCCTGTCTTTGTCCACCTTGTCTATTCCACGCAGTATTTTATATGTCGTTATCATGTCTCCCCTGACCCTCCTGTCCTCCAGTGTGGTCAGGCCGATTTCCCTTAATCTTTCCTCATAGGACATTCCCCTTAGCTCTGGAACTAACCTTGTCGCAAACCTTTGTACTTTCTCTAGTTTCTTGACGTGCTTTATCAAGTGCGGGTTCCAAACAGGTGCTGCATACTCCAGTATGGGCCTGACATACACGGTGTACAGTGTCTTGAATGATTCCTTACTAAGGTATCGGAATGCTGCTCTCAGGTTTGCCAGGCTCCCATATGCTGCAGCAGTTATCTGATTGATGTGTGCTTCCGGAGACATGCTCGGTGTTATACTCACCCCAAGATCTTTCTCCTTGAGTGAGGTTTGCAGTCTTTGGCCACCTAGCCTATACTCTGTCTGTGGTTTTCTGTGCCCTTCCCCTATCTTCATGACTTTGCATTTGGCAGGATTAAATTCGAGAAGCCATTTGCTGGACCAGGTGTCCAGTCTGTCCAGGTCTCTTTGAAGTCCTGCCTGGTCCTCATCAGATTTAATTCTCCTCATTAACTTCACATCATCTGCAAACAGGGACACTTCTGAGTCTAACCCTTCCGTCATGTCGTTCACATATACCAAAAATAGCACTGGTCCTAGGACCGACCCCTGTGGGACCCCGCTCGTCACAGGTGCCCACTGTGATACATCATTACGTACCATGACTCGTTGTTGCCTCCCTGTCAGGTATTCTCTGATCCATTGCAGTGCCCTTCCTGTTATATGCGCCTGATGCTCTAGCTTCTGCACTAATCTCTTGTGAGGAACTGTGTCAAAGGCTTTCTTGCAGTCCAAGAAGATGCAATCAACCCACCCCTCTCTCTCTTGTCTTACTTCTGTTATTTTATCATAAAACTCCAGAAGGTTTGTGACACAGGATTTGCCTTCCGTGAATCCGTGCTGGTTGGCATTTATACTCCTGTTCCGTTCCAGGTGCTCCACCACTCTCCTCCTGATAATCTTCTCCATAATTTTGCATACTATACACGTCAATGACACAGGTCTATAGTTTAGTGCCTCTTTTCTGTCTCCTTTTTTAAAAATGGGAACTACATTTGCCGTCTTCCATACCTCAGGTAGTTGCCCAGTTTCCAGGGATGTGTTGAAGATTGTGGTAAGTGGCACGCACAACATATCTGCTCCCTCTCTAAGGACCCACGGGGAGATGTCTGGTCCCATTGCCTTTGAGGTATCGATGTCCCTTAGCAGTTTCTTCACCTCCTCCTCATCTGTATGTATGTCGTCCAACACTTGTTGGTGTATTCCTTGCTGGTGTCCCCATCTGGTCTGTCCCCCCAGAGTCCTTCCTGTCTCTACTGTAAATACTTCCTTAAATCTCGTGTTGAGCTCCTCACATACCTCTTGATCGTTTCTTGTGAGTTCTCCACCTTCTTTCCTCAGCCTTATCACCTGGTCCTTGACTGTTGTCTTCCTCCTAATGTGGCTATACAGCAGTTTCGGGTCAGATTTGACTTTCGATGCTATGTCGTTTTCATACTGTCGCTGGGCCTCCCTCTTTATCTGTGCATACTCGTTTCTGGCTCTTCTACTAATCTCCTTGTTTTCCTGGGTCCTATGCCTCCTGTACCTTTTCCATTCTCTGTTGCACTTAGTTTTTGCCTCCCTACACCTTCGGTGTGTGTGTGTGTGTGTGTGTGTGTGTGTGTGTGTGTGTGTGTGTGTGTGTCATGCAATTTAGGTAAAACTTGTGATTTTGGCTTAAATAGGAACGCTCTTGTTATGTATACATATATATATATATATATATATATATATATATATATATATATATATATATATATATATATATATATATATATATATATATATATATATATATATATATATATATATATATATATATATATATATATATATATATTTATTTATTTATTTATTTATTTATTTTTTTCATCAAGTCGGCTTTCTCCCACCGAGGCAGAGTGACCCATAAAAAGAAAGAAAATCCCAAAAAAGAAAATACTTTCGTCATCATTCAACACTTTCACCTCACTCACACATAATCTCTGTTTTTGCAGAGGAGCTCAGAATGCAACAGTTTAGAAGCATATACGTATATAGATACACAACATATCCCTCCAAACTGCCAATATCCGAAACCCCACCTTTAAAGTGCAGGTATTGTACTTCTCATTTCCAGGACTCAATTCCGGCTACATAAAAATAACCGGTTTCCATGAATCCCTTCTCTAAATATTACCCTACTCACAGTCCAACAGCTCGTCAGGTTCCAAATACCACTCATCTCCATTCACTCCTATCTAACATGCTTATGCACGCTTGCTGGAAGTCCAAGCCCCTAGCCCACAAAACCTCCTTTACTCCCTCCCTCCAACCTTTTCGAGGACGACCCCTACCCCATCTTCCTTCCCCTACAGATTTATACGCTCTCCATGTCATTCTACTTTGATCCATTGTCTCTAAATGACCAAACCACCTCAGCAACCCCTTTTCAGTTCTCTGACTAATACTTTTATTAACTCCACACCTTCTCCTAATTTCCACACTCTGAATTTTCTGCATAATATTCACACCACACATTGCCCATAGACAGGACATCACCACTGCCTCCAACCACCTCCTCGCTGCGGCATTTATAACCCAAGCTTCACAACCATACAAGAATGTTGGTACTGCTATACTTCCATACATTCCCTTCTTTGCCTCCACAGGTAACGTTTTCTGTCTCCATATATACCTCAATGCGCCACTCACATTTTTTTTATCATCAATTCTATGAATAACCTCATCCATCATAAATCCATCCGCTGATACGTCAACTCCCAAATATCTGAAAACATTCACTTCTTCCATACTCCTCCCCAATTTGATATCCAATTTTTCTTTATCTAAATCATTTGATACCCTCAACACCTTATTCGTCTGTATGTTCACTTTCAACTTTCTACCTTTATACACACTCCCAAACCTTGGCAATTTTTCTTTAGAATCTCCCATAAGCACAGTATCACCAGCAAAAAGTAACTGTGTCAATTCCCATTTTGTATTTGATTCCCCAAAATTTAATATCACCTCTCTCCCTAACACCCTAGCATTTACTTCTTTTACAGCCCCATCAATAAATATATTAAACAACCATGGTGACATTACACATCCCTGTCTAAGACCTACTTTTAAAGGGAAGTAGTCTCCCTCTCTTCTACACACCCTAACCTGAGCCTCACTATCCTCATAAAAACTCTTTACAGCATTTAGTAACTTACCACCTATTCCATATACTTGCAATGTCTGCCACATTGCTCCCCTATCCACTCTACCATATGACTTTTCTGAATCCATAAATGCAATAAAACTTCCCTACCTTTATGTAAATACTGTTCACATTTATGCTTCAATGTGAACACTTGATCTACATATCCCCAACCCCCCCTAATACCTCCTTGCTCATCCACAATCCTACATTCTGTCTTACCTCTAATTCTTTCAATAATAACACTACCATTCACTTTTCCTGGTATACTCAGAAAACTTATTCCTCTATAATTTTTACAATCTCTTTTTTCCCCTTTCCTTTATATAAAGAGGCTATACATGCTATCTGCCAATCCTTAGGTACCTTCCCCTCTTTCATAAATTTATTAAACAAAAATACCATCCACTCAAACACTATATCTCCCCCTGCTTTTAACATTTCTGTCATGATCCCGTCAGTTCCAGCTGCTTTACCCCCTTTCATTCTTCGTAATGCCTCACGCACCTCCCCCACACTTACGTCCTGCTCTTTATATATATATATATACATATATATATATATATATATATATATATATATATATATATATATATATATATATATATATATATATATATATAAATATATATATATATATATATATATATGTATATATATATATATATATATATATATATATATATATATATATATATATATATATATATATATATATATATATATATATATATATATATATATATAGAGAGAGAGAGAGGTGATGTTTATAAAGTAATGAAGGAGGAAGTTAGAGTGAGATATAAGCAACTATTGGCAGAAAGGTGGGCTAGTGCAAGTATGGAAATTGAGAGAGTTGAAGAGCGATGGGATAGTTTTAAAAATGCAGTATTAGAATGTTCGTCAGAAGCTTGTGGTTATAGGAGGGTGGGTGCAGGAGGAAAGAGGCGTGATTGGTGGAATGATGAAGTAAGGAGTGAGATAAAAGAGAAGAAGGTAGCTTATGAGAGGTTTTTACAAAGCAGAAGTGTTATAAGAAGAGCAGAATATATGGAGAGTAACGGTGAGAGAAAGGTGAAGAGAGTGGTGAGAGAGTGCAAAAGGAGAGTAAATGATAGAGTTGGAGAGGTACTGCCCAAAAATTTTGATGAGAATATGAAAAAAATTGGATATAAACAAGAAATCCTAGGTATCGAATGGATTTATCAGTTAAAAACTGGGTAGGTGACTTAGTTGATGGGGAATTGGAGGTATTGGGTAGATGGTGACAATATTTTGAGAAACTTTTAAATGTCGATGAAGTAAGCACTGGACAGGGAGGAATAACATCTTTTAGGAGTGAAGAACAGAAGAATGTGAGTGTGGGAGAGGTCTTGAGGTATTACGTAGAATGAAAGGGGGTAAAACAGCTGGAACTAACGGGATCATGACAGAAATGTTTAAAGAAGCTGGGAATATAGCGTTGGAGTGCTTGGTATTTTTATTTAATGAATGTTTGAAAGATTGGAAGGTACCTAGGGATTGGCAGAGAGCATGTATAGCCCTTTTATATAAAGGGAAGGGGGATAAAAGAGATTGTAAAAATTATAGGGGAATAAGTTTACTGAGAATACCAGGTAAAGTGTATTGTAGGGTTATTATTGAAGAATTAGAGGTAAGACAGAGAGCAGGATTGCAGATGAGCAAGAAGGCTTTAGAGTGGGTTGGGGATATATAGATCAAGTGTTTACATTGAAGCATATGTGTGAACAGTATTGAGATAAAGGTAGGGAAGTTTTTATTGCATTTATGGATTTAGAAAAAAGAATGTGATAGTGTATAAGGAAACAATGTGGCTGATGTTCCAAGTGTATGGGGTAGGTAATAAGTTACTAAATGTTGTAAAGAGTTTTTGTGAAGACAGTGAGGTTCAGGTTAGAGTGTGTAGGAGAGAGGGAGACTACTTCCCAGTAAAAGTAGGTCTTAGACAGGGATGTGTAATGTCACTATGGTTGTTTAATATATTTATAAATGCGGTTGTAAAAGATGTAAATGCTAGGGTGTTTGGGAGATGGTGGGATTAAATTATGGGGAATCAAATCAAAATGGGAGTTGACACAGTTTCTTTTTGGTGATGATACTGTGCTTTTTGGAGATTCCAAAGAAAAGTTGTAAAGGTTGGTGGACGAGTTTGAGAGGGCACGTAAAGGAAAAAAGTCGAAAGTGAACATAGATATGAGGGTATCAAATGATTTAGATAAAAAAAAGAATTGGATATCACATTGGAGACAGGGAGTGAGGAAGAAGTGAATGTTTTGAGATATTTGGGAGTTGACTTGTCAGCTGATGGGTCTATAAAGGATGAGGTTAACCATAGAATTGATGAAGGAAAAAAGGTGACTGGTGCGTTAAGGTATCTGTGGAGACAAACAACGTTAACCATGAATGCAAAGAAGGGAATGTACGAAACTATAGTGGTACCAACACTTTTACATGGGTGTGAAGCTTGGGTTGTAAATGCTGCAGCGAGGAGGCGGTTGGAGGCAGTGGTGATGTCCTGTCTAAGGGTAATGTGTGGTGTAAATATTATGCAGAAAATTCGTAGAGTGGAAATTAGGAGGAGGTTCGGCGTTACTAAAAGTATTAGTCCGAGGGCTGAAGAGGGTTTGTTGAGGTGGTTTGGTCATTTAGAGAGAATGGATCAAAGTAGAATCACTTGGAGAGCATATAAATCTGTAAGGGAAGGAAGGCAGGGAAGGGGTCGTCCTCAAAAAGGTAGGAGGTATGGGGTAAAGGAGGTTTTGTGGGCGAGGGGCTTGGACCTCCAGTAAACATGTGTGTGCGTGATAGATAAGAGTGAACGCGGTAATATTTTGTGAAGGGATTCAAGGAAACCGGTTAGCCGGACTTGGGTCCTGGAAATGGGAAGTACAAAGCCTGCACTTTAAAGGAGAGGTTCAGGATATTAACAGTTTGGAGTGACTATCTAAACTGTTGTATCTGGGATCCTCTGCAGAGACAGTGATTGTGAGTGATGGTGAGAGTGCTGAATGATATGAAAATATTTTGTTTCTTTTTGATATATATATATATATATATATATATATATATATATATATATATATATATATATATATATATATATATATATATATATATATATATATATATATATATATATATATATATATATATATATATATATATTACAAAAGTCGTTGATAAACTCTCACCCTCTCTTTTACTGACTGTTGTTTTGCACTCCTTCTCTATTCTTTTTACCCACTCATTTCATCTTCTCTATGTTATTCAGTTTTTTTATGCTAGGTGTATCTCATCCATACCACGGGCGGGGATAGAACCCGCGATCAGGGAGTCATAAAACTCCAGACCGAATATATGTACAACGTATACAGACTTAACCAATATCAGTGACATATTGTATAGAAAGCAATTTGTTACGCAGAGTATTTTGGGTAACTTGGGTTGTGTTCCCAGGATGCGACCCACACTAGTCGAGGATTATGGAATGTCTTACGGGCTACCTCATATAAAAGTAACCATGTTTATATAATAGTGAAAAAATAGTTAAGTCAGTTCCCACATAATTTATTTATATTTTGCTATGATCAATGCCACAATATATTTTTGTATTATTTACCTTTATTTCAACAAGATTTAAAGGAAAATGTTAAGTGATAGTGAAGAAATAGTGATTTCAGTGTTTAATTGGCCCATGATAGGCAGGTCCAACCGGCTCATGATAGGCAGGTCTTACAGGCCCATGAAAGCAGTTCCTAACGGCCCATGATAAGTAGGTCCTAACGGCCCATGACAGGCAGTTCCTAAAGGCCCATGACAGGCAAATCCTAAAGGCCCATTATAGGCAGGTCCTTGCAGCCATTAATAAACAGATCCTGGCATATTTTCAGGGATATAGTTTTATGACAGTGAACACCTGCAGTCTGATAGTGAAGGAAACAATTACTTGCTGATTGTAATTATTTTAAGACAGTGAACACCTGCAGTCTGATAGTGAAGGAAACAATTACATGCTGATTGTAATTGTTTTATGACAGTGAACACCTGCAGTCTGATAGTGAAGGAAACAATTACATACTGATTGTAATTGTTTTATGACAGTGAACACCTGCAGTCTGATAGTGAAGGAAACAATTACATACTGATTGTAATTGTTTTATGACAGTGAACACCTGCAGTCTGATAGTGAAGGAAACAATTACATACTGATTGTAATTGTTTTATGACAGTGAACACCTGCAGTCTGATAGTGAAGGTAACAATTACATGCTGATTGTAATTGCCTCCCTGGCACTGAGAACCTGGTGCCTCCCTGGCACTGAGAACCTGGTGCCTCCCTGGCACTGAGAACCTGGTGCCTCCCTGGCACTGAAAACCTGGTGCCTCCCTGGCACTGAGAACCTGGTGCCTCCCTGGCACTGAGAACCTGGTGCCTCCCTGGCACTGAGAACCTGGTGCCTCCCTGGCACTGAGAACCTGGTGCCTCCCTGGCACTGAGAACCTGGTGCCTCCCTGGCACTGAAAACCTGGTGCCTCCCTGGCACTGAGAACCTGGTGCCTCCCTGGCACTGAGAGCCTGGTGCCTCCCTGGCACTGAGAACCTGGTGCCTCCCTGGCACTGAGAACCTGGTGCCTCCCTGGCACTGAGAACCTGGTGCCTCCCTGGCACTGAGAACCTGGTGCCTCCCTGGCACTGAGAACCTGGTGCCTCCCTGGCATTGAGAACCTGGTGCCTCCCTGGCACTGAGAACCTGGTGCCTCCCTGGCACTGAGAACCTGGTGCCTCCCTGGCACTGAGAGCCTGGTGCCTCCCTGACACTGAGAACCTGGTGCCTCCCTGGCACTGAGAACCTGGTGCCTCCCTGGCACTGAGAACTGAGAACCTGGTGCCTCCCTGGCACTGAGAACCTGGTGCCTCCCTGGCACTGAGAACCTGGTGCCTCCCTGGCACTGAGAACCTGGTGCCTCCCTGGCACTGAGAACCTGGTGCCTCCATGGCACTGAGAACCTGGTGCCTCCCTGGCACTGAGAACCTGGTGCCTCCCTGGCACTGAGAACCTGGTGCCTCCCTGGCACTGAGAACCTGGTGCCTCCCTGGCACTGAGAACCTGGTGCCTCCCTGGCACTGAGAACCTGGTGCCTCCCTGGCACTGAGAACCTGGTGCCTCCCTGGCACTGAGAACCTGGTGCCTCCCTGGCACTGAGAACCTGGTGCCTCCCTGGCACTGAGAGCCTGGTGCCTCCCTGGCACTGAGAACCTGGTGCCTCCCTGGCACTGAGAACCTGGTGCCTCCCTGGCACTGAGAACCTGGTGCCTCCCTGGCACTGAGAACCTGGTGCCTCCCTGGCACTGAGAACCTGGTGCCTCCCTGGCACTGAGAGCCTGGTGCCTCCCTGGCACTGAGAGCCTGGTGCCTCCCTGGCACTGAGAACCTGGTGCCTCCCTGGCACTGAGAACCTGGTGCCTCCCTGGCACTGAGAGCCTGGTGCCTCCCTGGCACTGAGAACCTGGTGCCTCCCTGGCACTGAGAGCCTGGTGCCTCCCTGGCACTGAGAACCTGGTGCCTCCCTGGCACTGAGAACCTGGTGCCTCCCTGGCACTGAAAACCTGGTGCCTCCCTGGCACTGAGAACCTGGTGCCAACCTGGCACTGAGAACCTGGTGCCTCCCTGGCACTGAGAACCTGGTGCCTCCCTGGCACTGAGAACCTGGTACCTCCCTGGCACTGAGAACCTGGTGCCTCCATGGTACTGAAAACCTGGTGCCTCCCTGGTACTGAGAACCTGGTGCCTCCCTGGCACTGAGAACCTGGTGGTTCCTGGTCCCTGGCACTGGGAACCTGGTGCCTGGCACTGAGAACCTGGTGCCTCCCTGGCACTGGGAACCTGGTACCTCCCTGGCACTGGGAACCTGGTGCCTCCCTGGCACTGGAACCTGGTGCCTCCTGGCAAGAACCTGGTGCCTCCCTGACACTGAGAACCTGGTGCCTCCCTGGCACTGAGAACACTGAGAACGGTGCCTCCCTGGCACTGAGAACCTGGTGCCTCCCTGGGACTGAGAACCTGGTGCCTGGAGAACCTGGTGCCTCCCTGGAACTGGGAACCTGGTGCCTCCCTGGCACTGAGAACCTGGTGCCTCCCTGGCACTGAGAACCTGGTGCCTCCCTGGCACTGAGAACCTGGTGCCTCCCTGGCACTGGGAACCTGGTGCCTCCCTGGCACTGAGAACATGGTGCCTCCCTGGCACTAAGAACCTGGTGTCTCCCTGGCACTGGGAACCTGGTGCCTCCCTGGCACTGAGAACCTGGTGCCTCCCTGGCACTGGGAACCTGGTGCCTCCCTGGCACTGGGAACCTGGTGCCTCCCTGGCACTGAGAACCTGGTGCCTCCCTGGCACTGAGAACCTGGTGCCTCCCTGGCACTGGGAACCTGGTGCCTCCCTGGCACTGGGAACCTGGTTCCTCCCTGGCACTGAGAACTTGGTACCTCCCTGATACTGAGAACCTGGTGCCTCCCTGGCACTGAGAACCTGGTGCCTCCCTGGCACTGGCAACCTGGTACCTCCCTGGCACTGAGAACCTGCTGCCTCCCTGATACTGAGAACCTGGTGCCTCCTTGGCATTGAGAACCTTGCACCTCCCTGACACTGAGATCCTGGTACCTCCCTGGTTCTGTGAACTTGGTGCCTCCCTGGCACTGGGAACCTGGTGCCTCCCTGGCACTGGGAACCTGGTGCCTCCCTGGCACTGAGAACCTGGTGCCTCCCTGGCACTGAGAACCTGGTGCCTCCCTGGCACTGAGAACCTGGTGCCTCCCTGGCACTGAGAACCTGGTGCCTCCCTGGCACTGAGAACCTGGTGCCTCCCTGGCACTGAGAACCTGGTGCCTCCCTGGCACTGGGAACCTGGTGCCTCCCTGGCACTGAGAACCTGGTGCCTCCCTGGCATTGAGAACCTTGTGCCTCCTGACACTGAGAACCTGGTGCCTCCCTGGCACTGGAACCTGGTGCCTCCCTGGCACTGGGAACCTGGTGCCTCCCTGGCACTGGAACCTGGTGCCTCCCTGGCACTGAGAACGTGGTGCCTCCCTGGCACTGGGAACCTGGTGCCTTCTTGTCACTGGAACCTGGTGCCTCCCTGGCACTGAGAACCTGGTGCCTCCCTGGCACTGAGAACCTGGTGCCTTCCTGACACTGAGAACCTGGTGCCTCCCTGGCACTGAGAACCTGGTGCCTCCCTGGCACTGAGAACCTGGTGCCTCCCTGACCTCCCTGGCACTGGGAACCTGAACCTGGTGCCTCCCTGATACACTGGTGCCTCCCTGGCACTGGGAACCTAGTGACTCCCTGGCACTGAGAACATGGTGCCTCCCTTGCATGGAGAACCTGGTGCCTTCCTGACACTGAGAACCTGGTGCCTCCCTGACACTGAGAACCTGGTGTGTCCCTGGCACTGAGAACCTGGTGCCTCCCTGGCACTGGGAACCTGGTGCCTCCCTGGGACTGAGAACCTGGTGCCTCCCTGGCATTGAGAACCTGGTGCCTTCCTGACACTGAGAACCTGGTGCCTCCCTGACACTGAGAACCTGGTGCGTCCCTGGCACTGAGAACCTGGTGCCTCCCTGGCACTGGGAACCTGGTGCCTCCCTGGCACTGGGAACCTGGTGCCTCCCTGGCAATGAGAACATGGTGCCTCCCTGGCATTGAGAACCTGGTGCCTCCCTGACACTGAGAAGCTGGTGCCTCCCTGGTTCTGGGAACCTGGTGCCTCCCTGGCACTGGGAACCTGGTGCCTCCCTGGCACTGGAAACCTGGTGCCTCCCTGGCACTGAGAACCTGGTGCCTCCAAGACACTGAGAACCTGGTGCCTCCCTGACACTGAGAACCTGGTTCCTCCCTGGCACTGGGAACCTGGTTCCTCCCTGGCACTGAGAACTTGGTACCTCCCTGATACTGAGAACCTGGTGCCTCCCTGGCACTGGGAACCTAGTGACTCCTTGGCACTGAAAACATGGTGCCTCCCTTGCATTGAGAACCTGGTGCCTCCCTGACACTGAGAACCTAGTGCCTCCCTGGCGCTGGGAACCTGGTACCTCCCTGGCACTAAGAACCTGGTGCCTCCCTGGCATTGAGAACCTTGTGCCTCCCTGACACTGAGATCCTGGTGCCTCCCTGGTTCTGTGAACCTGGTGCCTCCCTTGCACTGGAAACCTGGTGCCTCCCTGGCACTGGGAACCTGGTGCCTCCCTGGCACTGAGAACCTGGTGCCTCCCTGACACTGAGAACCTGGTGCCTCCCTGGCACTGAGAGCCTGGTGCCTCCCTGGCACTGGGAACCTAGTGCCTCCCTGGCACTGAGAACATGGTGCCTCCCTGGCATTGAGAACCTGTTGCCTTCCTGACACTGAGAACCTGGTGCCTCTCTGACACTGTGAACCTGGTGCGTCCTCGGCACTGAGAACCTGGTGCCTCCCTGGCACTGGGAACCTGGTGCCTCCCTGGCACTGAGAACATGGTGCCTCCCTGGCATTTAGAACCTGGTGCCTTCCTGACACTGAGAACTTGGTGCCTCCCTGGCACTGAGAACCTGGTGCCTCCCTGACACTGAGAACCTGGTGCCTCCCTGGCACTGAGAACCTGGTGCCTCCCTGGCACTGGGAACCTGGTGCCTCCCTGGCACTGGGAACCTGGTACCTCCCTGGCACTGAGAACATGGTGCCTCCCTGTCATTGAGAACCTGGTACCTCCCTGACACAGAGAAGCTGGTGCCTCCCTGGTTCTGGGAACCTGGTACCTCCCTGGCACTGAGAACATGGTGCCTCCCTGTCATTGAGAACCTGGTACCTCCCTGACACAGAGAAGCTGGTGCCTCCCTGGTTCTGGGAACCTGGTGAACCTGGTGCCTCCCTGTCACCTGGTGCCTCCCTGACATTGAGAACCTGGTGCCTCCCTGGTATTGAGAACCTGGTGCCTCCCTGGCACTGAGAACCTGGTGCCTCCCTGACATTGAGAACCTGGTGCCTCCCTGACACTGAGAACCTGGTGCCTCCCTGGCACTGAGAACCTGGTGCCTCCCTGACATTGAGAACCTGGTGCCTCCCTGGTATTGAGAACCTGGTGCCTGACACTGAGAACCTGACACTGAGAACCTGGTGCCTCCCTGGCACTGAGAACCTGGTAACTCCCTGTCACTGAGAACCTGGTGCCTCCCTGGCACTGAGAACCTAGTGCCTCCTTGACACTGAGAACCTGGTACCTCCATGGCAATGGGAACCTGGTGCCTCCCTGGCACTGAGAACTTGGTGCCTCCCTGGCACTGAGAACCTGGTGCCTCCCTGACACTGAGAACCTGGTGCCTCCCTGGCACTGAGAACCTGGTGCCTCCCTGACACTGAGAACCTGGTGCCTCCCTGACACTGAGAACCTGGTGCCTCCCTGGCACTGAGAACCTGGTGCCTCCCTGACACTGAGAACCTGGTGCCTCCCTGGCACTGAGGACCTGGTGCCTCCCTGGCACTGAGGACCTGGTGCCTCCCTGGCACTGAGGACCTGGTAAAGATAATAGTGAACTTGAAGTAGTAATCAATTTTAAGGATATTGAGGCAGATGATGATATCAACACAGACTTCATACTGGACCTGACTAAATATGACATTGATGCTGAAGACGATCAATAACCAGCATCAATGACAATGGGTTTATTTTAATTTTAAATGTGGTATTTACGAGGGCTATAAATTGCTTAATATCAAAATTAAATTTTCGGTTTTTTTTTTTTCAATCGAAGTGTTATATTCGTCTGGCAATTATTATTTGATAATTATCAGTACTAAGGCAGAATGTGTTTGTTCATTCTCACGCGCCTCTCAACACCTGCCAGTTAACAGTTGTTAGTTTATTGTTATTATGGCTGATGTACTGACCTATAAGTTTTACTTAAACCATACCACGGGTCGGGTTTGAACCCGCGGTCAGAGAGTCTCAAAACTCCGGACCGTTGCGTTAGCCACTGGACCAGCGGGTTCAAACCCCACTCGTGCTATGGTTTGTTTGCAATCGTGTCATTACGATCTCGTGAGTCAAGTTACACTTACAAAGAACTCAGATGACATGCAAGAATCCTACTGTCGCTGTGACATTTGTCATTCTCTTATTTATATCAGAGAACAGGTGGGGTTTGAACTGATGGCAAGTGAGTCCTAATATTGAGAGGCCAGTGCGTTAACCACCAGACCAGCTGGTTCCTGCAAGACTTAGTGTAACTTTGTTAATGATCCAAGTTAGACCTAAACGTGGTGGTAAACTTCTCTCTCCTATGTGTGAGTTATTTGTGTATTGTTCCAGTCAGGTATTGTGACTTTTTGGTATTTAATTAGTTTTATTTGTGTATTTTAGTACCAAAGCTTATTGTATCTTTTATTGAGACTAAATACAGTACTTGTATGTTATTGTTAAGAATATTTACTTTATTTTACAGGTTTATGTGATGTACTAGAGACAACAACACAATTATTACTTACACATATTTATAAAACAATGTTGAAGAGTTACCTACGTCTGTTTCACAGATATATGGAACAACGAACATTATTATAATATCACTTACCTACTTACTTGTTTAACATATATGATAAAAGAAATGTTGGGAGGTCCAGGTAACTTACCTATGAAAGTCTCACACACATATGGCAGTTTACTGGAGCAGTTGTGGTAATAGATGTCTGACGTTAACCTGTTGACTGATCTACAACGTCCTGGATGAAGCTCCCAGCTATAGTCTGAAAAAGGAGAAATCGTAGTCATAATTCAACATTTAACGATATAAAAGATAGAGATATCAGTATCTTTGACACTTTTACGTGTTTAGCGCTTCTCTTTAAATATAAACAATTTCCTCAAATTCCTCTTGAGCTGCGTTAGACCCGTATGAGGTGCGCCACGCGTGAGCGAAATAAATTTCGAAAATTTATGGAAATTGAGTTAATCATACAGAAAAATAGCTTAAAACTTTGGCAACACTCTGGTACAAGAATCAATGTTCTACAACGTTTCTACAAGGAATTATAGTCATTTATATCATGTATGGTGACGGTGATGTGCGTAGCGTGTCTCCTCTCACCCCGTATATTTTTTGTAATTTATTCCTTGTTTCTTCTAGCTATTTCTTGCATTATTCTTTCTAATATAATAACTGACGATTTGGCATCATATAAGAGTAGATGGAGCTTATCCGTAGACTTCCAGCCAATCAGGAACCATCTGGGAACGTTAGCTGACTCTGTGGAATTCCTGCTCTCCATAGTGGCACGATAAATAACTTCATTATTAAGCTTATGTCACCTCTACGGCTTATTTATCTATCAGAATTGATCTAATATGACATAATAAACACTATAAATAACATGTAAACATGTTATATACTCTGGACTGAATAAAATAGGCCATAATATGGTGAGAGTTCACCAGCAATATTCCATATAAATAATTTCCCATCCTCACTATGTCGTATTCTTTGGTCTTTAATAAGAAAAAACGAAGTTTGAGAGGCTAACTGCGCTAGAACTCCAGCTTTACAAGGAAAACACCGAAACAAACGCGATTTTCGCGGAAAAAAAAATCGAGACGTGGGACCGGCGGACGTAACAGGCCAATATCTCGGAAGTAAGTTTTTGACTTATTTCACTTCACTGCTCCTTTATTACTTAATTAAGAGGAATAATATTTACAGAAATTGTAAAATAATGATTGTTCTTATTTTCCGCGATGCATATTTGGAAATATTCCAGATATTTTGGGATTTATGTGGGAGTAAAGGGAAGATATTTTACAACACTCTAAGAACTAACAAACTTTTTTTTTTTTGTGAAATAAAGACAAGATATCTAGAGGAAAGTGCAGCACCAAAAAAACGTATTATCATTGTTGTCTGGGTACCAAGTGCCCAAACAACCTTATGTCCTGCCATTGTTGTCTGGGTACCAAGTGCCCAAACAACCTTATGTCCTGCCATTGTTGTCTGGGTACCAAGTGCCCAAACAACCTTATGTCCTGCCATTGTTGTCTGGGTACCAAGTGCCCAAACAACCTTATGTCCTGCCATTGTTGTCTGGGTACCAAGTGCCCAAACAACCTTACGTCCTGCCATTGTTGTCTGGGTACCAAGTGCCCAAACAACCTTACGTCCTGCCATTGTTGTCTGGGTACCAAGTGCCCAAACAACCTTACGTCCTGCCATTGTTGTCTGGGTACCAAGTGCCCAAACAACCTTACGTCCTGCCATTGTTGTCTGGGTACCAAGTGCCCAAACAACCTTATGTCGTTACGTCGTGCCGAGCCATTGTTGTCTGGGTACCAAGTGCCCAAACAACCTTATGTCCTGCCATTGTTGTCTGGGTACCAAGTGCCCAAACAACCTTATGTCCTGCCATTGTTGTCTGGGTACCAAGTGCCCAAACAACCTTATGTCCTGCCATTGTTGTCTGGGTACCAAGTGCCCAAACAACCTTATGTCCTGCCATTGTTGTCTGGGTACCAAGTGCCCAAACAACCTTATGTCCTGCCATTGTTGTCTGGGTACCAAGTGCCCAAACAACCTTATGTCCCCATTGTTGTCTGGGTACCAAGTGCCCAAACAACCTTATGTCCTGCCATTGTTGTCTGGGTACCAAGTGCCAAACAACCTTATGTCCTGCCATTGTTGTCTGGGTACCAAGTGCCCAAACAACCTTATGTCCTGCCATTGTTGTCTGGATACCAAGTGCCCAAACAACTTTATGTCCTGCCATTGTTGTCTGGGTACCAAGTGCCCAAACAACCTTATGTCCTGCCATTGTTGTCTGGGTACCAAGTGCCCAAACAACCTTATGTCCTGCCATTGTTGTCTGGGTACCAAGTGCCCAAACAACCTTACGTCCTGCCATTGTTGTCTGGGTACCAAGTGCCCCAACAACCTTATGTCCTGCCATTGTTGTCTGGGTACCAAGTGCCAGAACAACCATATGTCCTGCCATTGTTGTCTGGGTACCAAGTGCCCCAACAACCTTACGTCCTGCCATTGTTGTCTGGGTACCAAGTGCCCAAACAACCTTACTGGGTACCAAGTGCCCAAACAACCTTATGTCCTGCCATTGTTGTCTGGGTACCAAGTGCCCAAACAACCTTACGTCCATTGTTGTCTGGGTACCAAGTGCCCAAACAACCTTATGTCCTGCCATTGTTGTCTGGGTACCAAGTGCCCAAACAACCTTACGTCCTGCCATTGTTGTCTGGGTACCAAGTGCCCAAACAACCTTATGTCCTGCCATTGTTGTCTGGGTACCAAGTGCCCAAACAACCTTATGTCCTGCCATTGTTGTCTGGGTACCAAGTGCCCAAACAACCTTACGTCATGCCATTGTTGTCTGGGTACCAAGTGCCCAAACAACCTTATGTCCTGCCATTGTTGTCTGGGTACCAAGTGCCCAAACAACCTTATGTCCTGCCATTGTTGTCTGGGTACCAAGTGCCCAACCTTACATTGTTGTCTGGGTACCAAGTGCCCAAACAACCTTATGTCCTGCCATTGTTGTCTGGGTACCAAGTGCCAAACAACCTTACGTCCTGCCATTGTTGTCTGGGTACCAAGTGCCAAACAACCTTACGTCCTGCCATTGTTGTCTGGGTACCAAGTGCCCAAACAACCTTACGTCCTGCCATTGTTGTCTGGGTACCAAGTGCCCAAACAACCTTACGTCCTGCCATTGTTGTCTGGGTACCAAGTGCCCAAACAACATTACGTCGTCCCATATAGGCCTACCATCCTGTCAAATGTCATTTTCAGTAAATCGTTCTTCTTTCAGTTGTTGTTTGGGTTATATTATTGACAAATATTACAGTAAATAGAGTAAATACTTCGTCTTGGGTACCGACAATGAAAGAAATCTGACGAAAAACAAATTAAGTTGTGCTACCGCCCCTTATCTCCATGAGATTTTTGCTTCCGCAAAGAAAGTAATTATAATAGCAATCCATTCTATATACTTTTTATAACCCTGACGGATTTAGTGCTTCCCGGTAAATATATAATTTTTAACGACACCAAAAAATTTTTTTTATCCTAAACAGACGAAGATAATTCCAAAGACAGACGAAATTTACCTATGTCATTATTCCTTCCTCGCCACCTTCCTTAAACCTTTCCTCGCCACCTTCCTTAAACCTTTCCTCGCCACCTTCCTTAAACCTTTCCTCGCCACCTTCCTTAAACCTTTCCTCGCCACCTTCCTTAAACCTTTCCTCGCCACCTTCCTTAAACCTTTCCTCGCCACCTTCCTTAAACCTTTCCTCGCCACCTTCCTTAAACCTTTCCTCGCCACCTTCCTTAAACCTTTCCTCGCCACCTTCCTTAAACCTTTCCTCGCCACCTTCCTTAAACCTTTCCTCGCCACCTTCCTTAAACCTTTCCTCGCCACCTTCCTTAAACCTTTCCTCGCCACCTTCCTTAAACCTTTCCTCGCCACCTTCCTTAAACCTTTCCTCGCCACCTTCCTTAAACCTTTCCTCGCCACCTTCCTTAAACCTTTCCTCGCCACCTTCCTTAAACCTTTCCTCGCCACCTTCCTTAAACCTTTCCTCGCCACCTTCCTTAAACCTTTCCTCGCCACCTTCCTTAAACCTTTCCTCGCCACCTTCCTTAAACCTTTTAAACCTCCTCGCCACCTTCCTTAAACCTTTCCTCGCCACCTTCCTTAAACCTTTCCTCGCCACCTTCCTTAAATCTTTCCTCGCCACCTTCCTTAAACTTTTCCTCGCCACCTTCCTTAAACCTTTCCTCGCCACCTTCCTTAAACCTTTCCTCGCCACCTTCCTTAAACCTTTCCTCGCCACCTTCCTTAAACCTTTCCTCGCCACCTTCCTTAAACCTTTCCTCGCCACCTTCCTTAAACCTTTCCTCGCCACCTTCCTTAAACCTTTCCTCGCCACCTTCCTTAAACCTTTCCTCGCCACCTTCCTTAAACCTTTCCTCACCACGGACCATAAACCTTTCCTCGCCACCTTCCTTAAACCTTTCCGCCACCTTCCTTAAACCTTTCCTGGCTCCTTCCTTAAACCTTTCCTCGCCACCTTCCTTAAACCTTTCCTCGCCACCTTCCTTAAACCTTTCCTCGCCACCTTCCTTAAACCTTTCCTCGCCACCTTCCTTAAACCTTTCCTCGCCACCTTCCTTAAACCTTTCCTCGCCACCTTCCTTAAACCTTTCCTCGCCACCTTCCTTAAACCTTTCCTCGCCACCTTCCTTAAACCTTTCCTCGCCACCTTCCTTAAACCTTTCCTCGCCACCTTCCTTAAACCTTTCCTCGCCACCTTCCTTAAACCTTTCCTCGCCACCTTCCTTAAACCTTTCCTCGCCACCTTCCTTAAACCTTTCCTCGCCACCTTCCTTAAACCTTTCCTCGCCACCTTCCTTAAACCTTTCCTCGCCACCTTCCTTAAACCTTTCCTCGCCACCTTCCTTAAACCTTTCCTCGCCACCTTCCTTAAACCTTTCCTCGCCACCTTCCTTAAACCTCGCCACCTTCCTTAAACCTTTCCTCGCCACCTTCCTTAAACCTTTCCTCGCCACCTTCCTTAAACCTTTCCTCGCCACCTTCCTTAAACCTTTCCTCGCCACCTTCCTTAAACCTTTCCTCGCCACCTTCCTTAAACCTTTCCTCGCCACCTTCCTTAAACCTTTCCTCGCCACCTTCCTTAAACCTTTCCTTTCCTCGCCACCTTCCTTAAACCTTTCCTCGCCACCTTCCTTAAACCTTTCCTCGCCACCTTCCTTAAACCTTTCCTCGCCACCTTCCTTAAACCTTTCCTCGCCACCTTCCTTAAACCTTTCCTCGCCACCTTCCTAAATCCTTTCCTCGCCACCTTCCTTAAACCTTTCCTCGCCACCTTCCTTAAACCTCTTCTCGCCACCTTCCTTAAACCTTTTCTCG
The DNA here is from genome assembly GCF_038502225.1 of Cherax quadricarinatus. NCBI lineage: Eukaryota > Metazoa > Arthropoda > Malacostraca > Decapoda > Parastacidae > Cherax > Cherax quadricarinatus. The sequence goes on along the minus strand of NW_027196280.1, from coordinate 46,993 downwards.
CCAACTTCCTTAAACCTTTCCTCGCCACCTTCCTTAAACCTTTCCTCGCCACCTTCCTTAAACCTTTCCTCTCCACCTTCCTTAAACCTTTCCTCGCCACCTTCCTAAATCCTTTCCTCGCCACCTTCCTTAAACCTTTCCTCGCCACATTCCTAAATCCTTTTCTCGCCACCTTCCTTAAACCTTTCCTTGCCACCTTCCTTAAACCTTTCCTCTCCACCTTCCTTAAACCTTTCCTCGCCACCTTCCTTAAACCTTTCCTCGCCACCTTCCTTAAACCTTTTCTCGCCACCTTCCTTAAACCTTTCCTCGCCACCTTCCTTAAACCTTTCCTCGCCACCTTCCTTAATCCTTTCCTCGCCACCTTCCTTAAACCTTTCCTTGCCACCTTCCTTAAACCTTTTCTCGCCACCATCCTTAAACCTTTCCTCGCCACCTTCCTTAAACCTTTCCTCGCCACCTTCCTTAAACCTTTCCTCGCCACCTTCCTTAAACCTTTCCTCGCCACCTTCCTTAAACCTTTCCTCGCCACCTTCCTTAAACCTTTCCTCGCCACCTTCCTTAAACCTTTCCTCGCCACCTTCCTTAAACCTTTCCTCGCCACCTTCCTTAAACCTTTCCTCGCCACCTTCCTTAAACCTTTCCTCGCCACCTTCCTTAAACCTTTCCTCGCCACCTTCCTTAAACCTTTCCTCGCCACCTTCCTTAAACCTTTCCTCGCCACCTTCCTTAAACCTTTCCTCGCCACCTTCCTTAAACCTTTCCTCTCCACCTTCCATAAACCTTTCCTTGCCACCTTCCTAAATCCTTTCCTCGCCACCTTCCTTAAACCTTTCCTTGGCACCTTCCTTAAACCTTTCCTCTCCACCTTCCTTAAACCTTTCCTCGCCACCTTCCTTAAACCTTTCCTCTCCACCTTCCATAAACCTTTCCTTGCCACATTCCTAAATCCTTTTCTCGCCACCTTCCTTAAACCTTTCCTTGGCACCTTCCTTAAACCTTTCCTCTCCACCTTCCTTAAACCTTTCCTCGCCACCTTCCTTAAACCTTTCCTCGCCACCTTCCTTAAACCTTTCCTCGCCACATTCCTAAATCCTTTTCTCGCCACCTTCCCTAAACTTTTCCTCACCACCTTCCTTAAACCTTTTCTCGCCACCTTCCTTAAACCTTTCCTCGCCACCTTCCTAAATCCTTTCCTCGCCACCTTCCTAAATCCTTTCCTCGCCACCTTCCTTAAACCTTTCCTCGCCACTTTCCTTATACCTTTTCTCGCCACCTTCCTTAAACCTTTCCTTGCCACCTCCCTTAAACCTTTCCTCGCCACCTTCCTTAAACCTTTCCTTGCCAACTTCCTAAATCTTTTCCTCGCCACCTTCCTAAATCCTTTCTTCCCCACCTTCCTAAATCCTTTCCTCGCCACCTTCCTAAATCTTTTCCTCGCCACCTTCCTAAATCCTTTTTTCCCCACCTTCCTAAATCCTTTCCTCGCCACCTTCCTTAAACCTTTCCTCACCACCTTCCTTAAACTTTTCCTGACCACCTTCCTAAATCCTTTCCTCGCCACCTTCCCTAAACCTTTCCTCGCCACCTTCCTTAAACCTTTCTTCGCCACCTTCCTTAACTTTTCCTCACCACCTTCCTAAATCCTTTCCTCGCCACCTTCTTTAAACCTTTCCTCGCAACGTTCCTTAAACTTTTCCTCACCACCTTCCTAAATCCTTTCCTCGCCACCTTCCTTAAACCTTTCCTCGCCACCTTCCTTAAACTTTTCCTCACCACCTTCCTAAATCCTTTCCTCGCCACCTTCCTTAAACCTTTCCTCGCCACCTTCCTTAAACCTTTCCTCGCCACCTTCCTTAAACCTTTCCTCGCCATCTTCCTTAAACCTTTCCTCGCCACATTCCTTATACCTTTCCTCTCCACCTTCCTTAAACCTTTCCTCGCCACCTTCCTAAATCCTTTCCTCGCCACCTTCCTTAAACCTTTCCTCGCCACATTCCTAAATCCTTTTCTCGCCACCTTCCTTATACCTTTCCTTGCCACCTTCCTTAAACCTTTCCTCGCCACCTTCCTTAAACCTTTCCTCGCCACCTTCCTTAAACTTTTCCTCACCACCTTCCTAAATCCTTTCCTCGCCACCTTCCTTAAACCTTTCCTCGCCATCTTTCTTAAACCTTTCCTCACCACCTTCCTTAAAACTTTCCTCACCACCTTCCTAAATCCTTTCCTCGCCATCTTCCTTAAACATTTCCTCGCCACCATCCTTAAACCTTCCCTCGCCACCTTTCTTAAACTTTTCCTCGCCACCTTCCATAAACCACCTCGCCATCCTCCTTAAATCTGTCTTAAGTCATAACCAACTCTTCTTCCTTCACCACTTGCTAACGTCCTCTCTCATCACTTTCCCTACCTCCTGCCTTAGCTCATTTCCAATCATCTCACATTACCCCTACAAACTCCTCCTTCCCTGTCACCTTCCACACACACGTGCACATAGGCCCTCAACAACACTTGCAAACACACACACACACACACACACACACACACACACACGCACACACGCACACGCACATGCACATGCACACACACACACACACACACACACACACACACACACACACACACACACACACACACACACACACACACACACACCAGGAGCTCGGACTCGACCCCCGCAACCTCAACTAGGTGAGTACACACACACACACACACACACACACACGCAAACGCACAAGCACACGCACACACACACACACACACACACACACACACACAGCACACCAGCAAGGCTGGACTTAGTATTCACCTTCAGTAGTGCAGATATCGAGGACATCACATATGAAAGACCCCTTGGGGCCAGTGACCATGTGGTTTTAAGCTTCGAATACACAGTAGAGCTACAAGTGGAGGGAGAAGCAGGAAGGCCAGGACGAATGAAGCCAAACTACAAGAAAGGGGACTACACAGGAATGAGGAATTACCTGAACAGGGGGTTCAGTGGGACAGAGAACTGGCAGGGAAGCCAGTTAATGAGATGATGGAATATGTAGCAACAAAATGCAAGGAGGCTGAGGAGAGGTTTGTACCCAAGGGTAACAGGAATAATGAAAAAGCAAGGATGAGCCCATGGTTTACCCAAAGGTGCAGGGAGGCAAAAACCAAGTCTGCTAGGGAATGGAAGAAATATAGAAGGCAAAGGACCCAGGAGAATAAGGAGAACAGTCGTAGAGCCAGAAACGAATATGCACAGATAAGAAGGGAGGCCCAAAGACAATATGAAAATGACATAACAGCGAAAGCCAAATCTGACCCGAAACTGTTGTACAGCCACATCAGGAGGAAAATAACAGTCAAGGACCAGGTAATCAGGCTAAGGAAGGAAGGAGGAGAGACAACAAGAAATGACCGTGAAGTATGTGAAGAACTCAACAAGAGATTCAAAGAAGTGTTCACAGAGGAAACAGAAGGGACTCCAGAAAGACGGAGAGGTGGGGCACACCACCAAGTGCTGGACTCAGTGCACACAACCGAGGAAGAAGTGAAGAGGCTTCTGAGTGAGCTAGATACCTCAAAGGGAATGGGGCCAGATAACATCTCCCCATGGGTATTGAGAGAGGGAGCAGAGGCGCTATGTGTACCCCTAACAACAATATTCAATACATCTATCGAAACAGGGAGATTGCCTAAGGCATGGAAGACAGCAAATGTAGTCCCAATCTTTAAAAAAGGAGACAGACATGAAGCATTTAACTACAGACCAGTGTCACTGACATGTATATTACGCAAAATCATGGAGAAGATTATCAGGAGAAGAGTGGTGGAACACCTAGAAAGGAACGATCTCATCAACAGCAGCCAACATGGTTTCAGGGACGGGAAATCCTGTGTCACAAACCTACTGGAGTTCTATGACATGGTGACAGCAGTAAGACAAGAGAGAGAGGGGTGGGTGGATTGCATTTTCTTGGACTGCAAGAAGGCGTTTGACACAGTTCCACACAAGAGATTAGTGCAAAAACTGGAGGACCAAGCAGGGATAACACGGAAGGCACTACAATGGATCAGGGAATACTTGTCAGGAAGACAGTAGCGAGTCATGGTACGTGGCGAGGTGTCAGAGTGGGCACCTGTGACCAGCGGGGTCCCGCAGGGGTCAGTCCTAGGACCAGTGCTGTTTCTGGTATTTGTGAACGACATGACGGAAGGAATAGACTCTGAGGTGTCCCTGTTTGCAGATGACGTGAAGTTGATGAGAAGAATTCACTCGATCGAAGACCAGGCAGAACTACAAAGGGATCTGGACAGGCTGCAGACCTGGTCCAGCAATTGGCTCCTGGAGTTCAATCCCACCAAGTGCAAAGTCATGAAGATTGGGGAAGGGCAAAGAAGGCCGCAGACTGAGTACAGTCTAGGGGGTCAGAGACTACAAACCTCTCTCAAGGAAAAAGATCTTGGGGTGAGTATAACACCAGGCACATCTCCTGAAGCGCACATCAACCAAATAACTGCTGCAGCATATGGGCGCCTAGCAAACCTCAGAACAGCATTCCGACATCTTAATAAGGAATCATTCAGGACCCTGTACACCTTGTACGTTAGGCCCATATTGGAGTATGCGGCACCAGTTTGGAACCCACACCTTGCCAAGCACGTGAAGAAACTAGAGAAAGTGCAAAGGTTTGCAACAAGACTAGTCCCAGAGCTAAGAGGTATGTCCTACGAGGAGAGGTTAAAGGAAATCAACCTGACGACACTGGAGGACAGGAGAGATAGGGGGGACATGATAACGACATACAAAATACTGAGAGGAATTGACAAGGTGGACAAAGACAGGATGTTCCAGAGATTGGACACAGTAACAAGGGGACACAGTTGGAAGCTGAAGACACAGATGAATCACAGGGATGTTAGGAAGTATTTCTTCAGCCACAGAGTAGTCAGTAAGTGGAATAGTTTGGGAAGCGATGTAGTGGAGGCAGGATCCATACATAGCTTTAAGCAGAGGTATGATAAAGCTCACGGCTCAGGGAGAGTGACCTAGTAGCGATCAGTGAAGAGGCGGGGCCAGGAGCTCGGACTCGACCCCCGCAACCTCAACTAGGTGAGTACAACTAGGTGAGTACACACACACACACACACACATGCGCACATACACATTGTGGGTCCCGATACATGGAGAGGCAAGATGATGGATTTGGTACTGGAAAACCTCATGCTTCAACATGTCAGGGACACTACCAGAGAGAGAGGGGAGGATGAGCCAGCAAGATTGAACTTTGTGTTCACCCTGAGCAGTTCAGACATTGAGGACATCACTTACGAGAGGCTCCTAGGAGCTAGTGATCACATGGTTCTAAGTTTTTAATATATAATAGAATTACAAGTGGAGAATTTAACAGGAATTGAATGGGAAAAGCAAAACTATAAAAATGGGGACTACACAGGTATGAGGAACTTCCTGCAGGAGGTTCAATTGATGGAATATGTAACAACAAAATGCAAGGAGGCAGAGGAAAGGTTTGTTCCCAGAGGCAACAGAAATAATGGGAAGACCAAAGCGAGTCCTTGGTTTACCCGAAGATGTAGGGAGGCAACAACTAAGTGCACCAGAGAATGGAAAAGGTACAGGAGGCAAAGGACCCAGGAAAATAAAGAGATTTGTGGATGAGCCAGAAATGAGTATGCGCAGGTAAGGAGGGAGGCCCAGCTACAGTACGAAAACTACATAGCATCGATAGTCAAGTCTGACCTGAAACTGCTGTATAGCCACATTAGGAGGAAGATAGCAGTCAAAGACCAGGTGATCAGGCTGAGGAAAGAAGGTGGGAAACTCACAAGAAACGATCAAGAGCGGTGGGAGGAGCTCAACATGAGGTTTAAGGAAGTATTTACAGTGGAGACAGAAAGGCCTCTAGGAGGACAGAACAGACGGAGTCACCAGCAAGAAATATACCAACAATTGTTGGATGACATACACACAACTGAGGAGGAGGTGAAGAAGCTGCTAAAGGACATTGATACCTCAAAAGCAATGGGACCGGACATCTCCCCGTGGGTCCTTAGAGAGGGAGCAGAAATGCTGTGTGTGCCACTAATCACAATCTACAACACATCCCTTGAAACTGGGCAACTACCTTAGGTATGGAAGACAGCAAATGTTGTTCCCATTTTTAAAAAAGGAAACAGAAAAGAGGCACTAAACTATAGACCAGTGTCACTGACGTGTATAGAACGCAAAGTTATGGAGAAGATTATCAGGAGGAGAGTGGTGGAGCATCTGGAACGGAACAAGAGTATAAACGCCAACCAGCATAGACTTATGGAATGCAAATCCTTTATCACAAATCTTCTGGAGTTTTATGATAAATTAACAGAAGTAAGACACGAGTGAGAGGGGTGGGTTGATTGCATCTTCTTGAACTGCAAGAAGGCCTTTGACACAGTTCTTCACAAGAGATTAGTGCAGAAGCTAGAGGATCAGGCGAGTATAACAGGAAGGGCACTGCAATGGATTAGAGAATACCTGACAGGGGGGCAACAACGAGTCATGGTACGTGATGGGGTATCACAGTGGGCACCTGTTACAAGCGGGGTCCTACAGGGGTCGGTCCAAGAAGCAGTGCTATTTTTGGTATATGTGAATGACATGATGGAAGGGTTAGACTCAGAAGTGTCCCTGTTCACAGATGATGTGAAATTAATGAGGAGAATTAAATCAGATGAGGATCAGGCAGGACTTCAAAGAGACCTGGACAGGTTGGACACTTGGTCCAGCAACTGGCTTCTCGAATTTAACCCTGCCAATTGCAAAGTTATGAAGATCGGGGAAAGGAAAAGAAGACCGCAGACGGAGTATAAGCTAGGTGGCCAAAGACTGTAAACCTCGCTCAAGGAGAAAGATCTTGGGGGTGAGCATAACATCGAGCACGTCTCCGGAAGCACACATCAAGCAGATAACTGCTTCTTCATATCGGCGCCTGGCAAACCATAGATCAGTGTTCCGAAACCTTAGTAAGGAATCGTTCAAGACACTGTACACCGTGTACATCAGGCCCATACTGAAGTATGCAGCATCTGTTTGTAACCCACACTTGATCAAGCACGTCAAGAAATTAGAGAAAATGCAAAGGTTTGCGACAAGGTTAGTTCCAGAGCTAAGGGAAATGTCCTATGAAGAAAGGTTAAGGGAAATCGGCCTGACGACACTGGAGGACAGGAGGGTTAGGGGAGACATGATAACGACATACAAAATACTGCGTGGAATAGACAAGGTGGACAGAGACAGGATGTTCCAGAGAGGGGACACAGAAAAAAGGGGTCACAATTGGAAGTTAAAGACCCAGCTGAGTCAAAGGGATGTTAGGAAATATTTCTTCAGTCATAGAGTAGCCAGGAAGTGGAATAGCCTAGCAAGTGAGGTAGTGGAAACAGGAACCATACTTTAGCTTTAAGATGAGGTACGATAAAGCTCATGAAGCAGGGCGAGAGAGGACCTAGTAGAACTCAGTGAAGAGGCGGGGCCAGGAGCTGAGTCTCGACCCCTGCAACCACAATTAGGTGAGCAATTAGGTGAGTACACACACACACACAGAGGAGAGAGATAGGGCTGGGTAGACTGCATCTTCTTGGACTGTAAGAAAGCTTTCGATACATTACCGCACAAGAAATTGGTTACAACGCTAGAGGAGAGAGCAGGAATATTAATAATAATAATAATAATAATAATAATAATAATAATAATAATAATAATAATAATAATAATAATAATAATAATAATAATAATATCTTTATTTACTACAAGTACTTGTACAAGGTACACAGGTCTAGCTGACATCAATGACATACTACTCTATAGAAAGCCACTTGTGATGCAGAACATTTCCCGCAAATTAAGTGAGTTTTGTCGCAGGATGCGACCCACACTAGTCAACTAACACCCAGGTACCCATTTTATACTGATGGGTGAACATGGACAGCAGGTGTCTTATGGAAACACGCCCTTGTGTTATCCAGCCGTACCGGAGATGCGAACCCAGGAGCTTAGTATGTGAGCTGAGTGCGCTAGCGATTGACCTAAGGGTCACCCTAGGGAAAAGTACTGCAATGTAACAGTGAATGCCTGATAGGAATAAACAACGTGTATCGATACACAACGAGGTGTCAGAGTGGGTTCATGTGTCGAGTGGGGTTCCACAAGGTCAGTCCTAGGTCCGGTGATCTTACTTGTATATGTGAATGACATGATGGAAGGGATAGAGTCAGAAGTGCCCCTACTCACAGAGTATGTGAAACTAATTTGGAGAATACAAACAGACGGGGATCAGGTAAGCCTACACAGAGATCTGAACAGGTTGCAAGCCTAGTCCGACAAGTGGCTACTGGAGTTTAACCCCAGCAAGTGAAAATCTATGAAGTTTGGGGATGGACAAGGAAGACTGCAAACGGACTACATTCTGAAAGGTCAGGGGCTGCAAAACTCATTCAAGGAAAATGATCTTGTAGTGAGCATCATACCAAGCACATCTCCTGAGACGCACATCAAACAAATAACTGCTGCAGCATACGGGTGCCCGACAAACTTGAGAACAGCGTATTGGAGTATGCAACACCAGTATGAAACCCACACCTGGTGAAACACATCAAGAAATTAGAGAAATTGTGAAGGTTTGCAACAAGGCTAGTCCCGGAGCTGAGAGGTTTGTATTACCAGGAGAGGTTAAGGCATCTCATCCTGAGAACACTGGAGAACAGAAGGGATAGGAGGGATATGATTACGACGTATAAAATGCTGAGAGGAATTGACAAGAAGGAGAGGGCTTGAATGTTTCAGAGATTGGACACGTTATGAGTGAAATTCTACTAGTTACTTTACATTAATTTTAGTGGTATTGTTATTATTATTATTATTATTATTATTATTATTATTATTATTATTATTATTATTATTATTATTATTATTATTATTATTATTATGTTATTATTATTATTATTATTATTATTATTATTATTATTATTATTATTATTATTATTATTATTATTATTATTATTATTATTATTATTATTATTATTATTATTATTATTATTATTATTATTATTATTATTATGTTATTATTATTATTATTATTATTATTATTATTATTATTATTATTATTATTATTATTATTATTATTACTCGTATTTTTTAACACACCTGCCGTTTCCTACCAAGGCAGTCTAGCACATATAAAAACACTTTTACCATCACTCACACCATCATAGTGCAGGCACTGTACTTCCCACCTCCATGAATTCCTTCATAAATGTTACTTTGCTAACACTCCATCAACAAGTCAAGTCATAAAAATCACTTGTTTCCACTCCTAACACCTTACACACACTTTCTGGATATCTAAGTTCCTCACACACAAAATCTTCTTTACCCCCTACCTCCTTCCATTCTCCAGGGCGACCTCTACCCACGTCTTCCCTCTACCATAGATTTATACGCCTCCATTTTTTTTCTTCTATCCTCTAAATGTCCGAATCACCTCAAGAACTCCTTTTCAACCCTTTGGTTAATACTTTGAGTAATCCCGTACCTACCTCTACTCTCCAAGCTACGGATTCTCTGCATAATATTCACACCACACATTGCACTCAGACAACTTCTCCTATGTCTCCAGGCTCCTCCTAGCTGCAGCATTCACACCTATATAAGAGTGTTTGCACCATAATATTCTCATGCATTATTCTTTTTTCCTTCATGAATTACTTTCTTTTTCTCCACATTTCTCCACAGGTGCTTCAAGCACCACTCATCTGTTACCCTTGTCAACTCCTTGGTTCACTTTGTCTCTCATAGACATATCTACTGACAAATTCATTTTTAAATATCTGAACACATTCACAACCTCTATACTCTCTCCCTCCCTACAGTCTGATGTCTAGTCTTTCATTACCAAAATTTTTCGTTGCCATTCTGGCTTTGCTTTTTCCTATGTTCACTTTTAATTTCTTTCTCTAAAATACCCTTCCAAATTCATCCATTAACCTTCACATCCTCTATTCAGATTCACACACATGCACAGCTTCATCAGCAAAAGAGCATCTGTTGGATTCTTTATCTTCCAATCCCACACCTCTTCCCAACCTCCCTGCATTCACTTCTCTTACAATCCCATCCAAAAATATAATAAACAACAATGGAGACATCACTCATCCTTGTCTAAGGTCTACTTTTACTGGAAAATAAACTTCCTCTCTCCTTCATAGCCTAACCCGAGCCTCAGTATCCTCATAAAATCTCTTAACTGCTTACAGTAACATACCACCTATATCATTCACTTACAACATCTATCACATTCCTCTCCTGTCCATCCTATCATAAGCATTTTCCAGATACATAAATGCAAGATTTCTGTACACTTAACTCAATATTGTTCACTTAAATGCTTTAATGTAAACATTTGGTATAAAGTCTCTTGGTTCACCTGCGATCCTGCTCACCATTTTACTCCTAATTCTTTCAGTAATAACTCTACCGTACACCTTACCAGGTATAATCAACAGGCTTATTTCCCTATAATTCTTACACTCTCTTTTGTCTCCTTTGCTATTAAACAAACGAACTATGCATGCTCTCTGCTAATCCCTAGGTACCTTCTACTCTTTCATACATTTATTAAATAAATGCACCAAACACTCCAAAATTATACTCCCATCTGTTCATAACATTTATGTTTTGATCCTATCAATCCAAGCAGCTTAATTCCTTTCATCCTCCCGATATTTCAAACTTCCCATCTAATAACTCTTCAGTTTTTCACTTTCAAATTCATTTGTTCCTTGGATTTCTCGTCTTATTACTCTCATTTTAAAACATTTTCATATTCTCGCCAAAATTTGTTGACCGCGCCTCACCCACTTTCTCATTTGCTTTCTTTTTTTACATTCCCTTACAAATTTCTTAACCTCTCTTATTCTCTCGTCCATCCTTACATTACTTATTCTTTGTAAAAAACGTCTCATATGCTAACTTTTTCTCTCTTTCCACTCTTTTTATCTCATCATTCCACTAATCGCTCCTCATCCCTACTGCACCTTTCCTCTTATATCCGCAAACTTCTTCTGAACACTGACCTCAGTACACTGAGGTCAGTGGTCACGATAGGTAATCCTGTCCTAGCTGTCTGGAGTCTGGAACATTATGGAGCACCATAGCTTGTTGTAGTGTTTTGAAATCTCAGGTTAAAGTGTTGATGGAGGAGCTTCTGTTTCTCGAAGAAAAAATTAGGAGGCTGAAAATTCGTTTAGAAGGATATGGGAGTGAGTGTGAGAAAAGGTTACCAACAGTGAGTTGAAGAGTGGCAATCGCTTCGGGTGGAATGTGGTCTCTGCTAAAAGTAGAGATATCAAGAAAAGGAAGCTTAATAGAGAAGATCTGAAGGTAGGAAATCTATTCTCTGTTCTCCAGGATGAGTGTACTCCAGTGATTAGTGAGGTTAAAGGTACCACTAACTCCCTTGCTAATCAAGGTAAGAACATTCTGGTTGTGGGTGACTCACAGGTAAGATATATGGACTGTGCCTTCTGTAACAGAGATAAGAACTTTAGACAGAAAGTGTATTCCAAGAACTGGTGTTGATGACATAGACAGCAGGTTGGATAACATTATGTCAGGTAATGGGAACAAGCCCATCATCTGTCTTAGTGCTTATGGAAATGATATCGGCAAGGACAGGAGACAAGAGCTGCTGGATAAGTACAAGTCAGCCATATTAAATGTATTTACGTATAAGGGAGGGGACCCAGTCATATGTAGCATCTTGCCAGAAGCGAAGTGGGCAATGAATGGCTGTCTAGGGCAATTGGTGTAAATTGCTTGCTAGACTGGTATTGCAAGGAATTAGCAAGCCCATTCATTGATAACTGGGACAAATTTTATGGCAAACATTAAATGCATGCAAGGGATGGGGTACATCTCTCAGGGGCCAGAGTGGTTGCATTAGCCAACTCGATGGAGGGGGCCATAGCTCACTTGTCTAGGGCTTTAAACTGATGGTGTGTGTGGGGGGGGGAACACTCAAGCTGCAGTACAAGGGATGAAAACAACAGATATTACCAGGATTCCTCAGGCATATGTTTCAAAGATGATATTCAAAATAAAGTTGCTTTTGAAGGCAAAGCAATTCATCAACGAAGAGAGACAGTAGAGGGCAGAGAGTGACTAGCTCCCTTAAGGTTTAATATGCTAATAGAATCTTAGAAATAAGATAGGTGAGACAAGATAACTTGCATGTGCAGGTAATATAGATATTATTGCTATAATGGAGACCTGGTTCAACCTGAAAGATAGAGAAATGCCTTCTGAATGCCACATACAAGGCTATAATCTATTCCACACTGATAGGGTCAACAAGAAGGGTGGTGGTGTGGCGATGTATGTCAGAGATAATTTAAACTGCTCTGTTAGACAGGATATAAGATTAGAAGCATTGGATATAGAATTCGTTTGGCTACAGTTTTTCGAGGGTCGTGACAAATTAATTTTGAGTGTGATATAGGCCTCCCAAATCTATGGGACGAAAGTCATAAGGCATCTAGATATGAAAATGTCTTGTTAATGAGAGATTTCAACTTTAGACAAATTGATTGGATCAATATGGCAGGAAATCTTCAATCTAGTGACTTTCTCGATACGTTTCAGGATTGCCTTTTAAAACAGTTTGTGACAGAGCCAATTAGACTAAACAATCTGCTTGACTTGGTTCTTGCCAACAATGAATCACTAATTAATAATCTTGAAATTAATGATGAGCTTGGGAGAAGTGAACACAAATCACTAGTTTTAAACCATACCACGGGTGGGGATGGAACCCGCAATCAGAGAGTGTCATTACGTGTGTCATTACGATTTCGTGAGTCACTTAATTTCAATATATCATGGAATTACCCAAATAGCTGTAATAAAGTCTCTGTTCCAAACTTCTGCTTGGCCGATTTCATGGGACTGAGAAATTGTCTGGGTGGGCTAAATTAGAATGACCTGGCTATAGGTCAGGTAGGTGGTGATAGTTGCCAATATGACGTTTTTCAGAGCATAGTTCCAGCTGCCCAGACAGCCTATGTTCCATGAAGGGAAATTAGATCAACCAAAAATGAACCCAAATGGATAAACAATAGATTAAAACATCTCAATGATCGAAAGAGAGACATATATAGGCGTATCAAAAGAGGGGATGGGTAGTTAAGAAATCAATATATTCAATTAAAGAGAGAAATTAAAAAGGGAATAAAAAAAAAGTTAAAAGAGGTTACGAGGCTAAAGTGGAGAGTGATTCAAAGACTAACCCAAAAGGTTTCTTTCAGGTATATAGAAGTAAGATTAGGGACAAGATAGGTCCACTCAAAAGTAACTCAGGTCACATCACTGACAGTGATAAGGAAATGTATGAAATTTTTAACTCTCATTTCCTCTCAGCTTTTACGCAGGAAGATACTAGCGAAATTCCAGAAATTATAAATTAACATGACTCACGAAATCGTAATGACACGGCTGCAAACAAACCATACCACGGGCGGGGATACAACCCGCGATCAGAGAGTCTCAAAACTCCAGACCGTCGCGTTAGCCACTGGACCAGCTAGCCACAATAAGATTCGTCCAACTAGGTATATTTCTACACCATAGGAAGATTAGCATAGGCACCACTGTGACCACAAATGCAAGTTTTTACAGACGAATCTCTAGCTAGCGTGACCGTGACGAACTCTAGCTCAAGTCCCCTCGAAGCCGTCAACATGCATTTGTGGTGACAGTGGTGCCTATGCTAACCTTCCTATGGTGTAGAAATATACCTAGTTGGACGAATCTTATTGTGGCTAGCTGGTCCAGTGGCTAACGCGACGGTCTGGTGTTTTGAGACTCTCTGATCGCGAGTTCTATCCCCGCCCGTGGTATGGTTTAATAATAAAATATGTAGAACAGGACGATAATAAACTATGAACGATTAGAGTAGCTAGTGACATGGTCTTCAGACAAATAGACATATTAAAACCGAACAAATCCCCAGGCCATGATGAACTGTTTGCAAGCGTTTTAAAGTAATGTGAAGAGTGGCTTAGCAAACCTTTGGCTAGTCTTTTCAGCATATCACTACAAACTGGCATAGTACCAAACTAGTGGAAAATGGTAAATGTAATACCTATTTACAAAGCAGGAGACAGGTCCTTAGCTTCGAACTATAGACCAATAAGCCTTACCTTCATAGTGGGAAAATTTATGGAATCAATAATTGCTGAGGCAATTAGTAGCCATCTTGAGAGTCATAAAATGATTAGTGAATCTCAGCACCGTTTTACAAAGGGGCGTTCCTGTCTTATGAATTTACTAACTTTTCACCAAGGTATTAGAGGAGAGAGATCATTGCAATGAATATGTTACTATGTATATGAACTTCAGTAAGGTTTTTGATAGAGTTCCTCATCCGAGGCTATAGAGGAAAAGTAAGGCACAGTGAATAGGAGGAAACCACATCCAGTATTGAACCATTGCTTAAACGAAATGGGAGTTACATCAGTGACAGCAAAAAAAAAAAAAAAAAAAAAGAGTGAGATACTAATATCTCGATATAATTCTGAGTTTGGCGAGACATTATTCAGGTGGGCCATCTCAACAAAATTTTTTATGTCCGAAACGCGTAAATCCTACCAAAATCAGCAAATTTTATAACATAGCCCTAACACTAGTGGAATTTGAAAAAGCTATTTACGACATTACCATTTTCTCTGCATCCATGCCCAGACTTATGGAACTCCATGTTCATCAAGAACTGTAAGAAATCTCTTTTGCCTCCCTATAGAGAGGGAGTCAAGACTTGGAGGTAATGTCACAGTCACTAAAGGCAATGGATAGAGCCCTTCTCCAGAAAAATGGCAGCAAAATGTTGCAAAAAATTATAGAATGACAGCACTAACGTTCTACATCATTAAAATCTTTAAAAGGTTTCTATGAAGCATGTTAGCTAACTATTTGGATATCCATCAATTATTCAACCAGCATAGGTTTAGAGAAGGCCGCTCCTGCCTTTCACAATTACTTAATCAATATGACATGGTGATGGATGCACTGGAGGACAAACAAGATGCAAATGTAGTATACACAGACTTTAAGAAAACCTTCAACAATTGTGATCATGAATAACTGGAATAGTATCAGATGAATCTTTAACTTTCTAACCAATATGCCACAAATATTAATAGTAAACAGAGGCTGCCACGGTCATAAGCTCTGTTCCACGTGGTACAGTAGTCGTCCCCTTCCTTTACCTTATCCTCATATCTGACATATACACAGATGAAAACCATAGCACCGCTTCTTCCTTTGCTGACTATACTAGAATTTACATAAAGTGCCAACTTCTGAAGACACTATAAATCTTCTAATGAATCTACCCAAGTTTTCTAATTGGCTGAAGAAAACAAAGTGAACTTCAACAAGGACAAATTTTAGTTACTCTGTGATGGAAAGCTTGAGGAAATAAAAGCTAAATCGCTATACAAAAGAAATTATACCTGCACAATTGAGCAAAAAGCTAATATGAAGTACTGAAGAGTGATAATATCAGAGGATCTCACTTCAGTATATCACAACAGTATCATTATCACAACTGCGAGGAAAACGATACAATGACTAATGAGAATCTGTAAAACAAAGGATGCTGGGCCATTGATGATCCTCTCTAAGTCACATGTTCTCCCTAGGATTGAATATTGCTGTACACTAACAGCTGCATTAAGGCTGGCAAAATTGCAGAACTGAAGAATATACAGAGAACCTTCAATGTGTGTATAAGTACAGTTAAGCATCTCAGTTACTGGGATTGTTTGAGGGAGGGGCGAGCCTTTTTCCATTTTCAGGAAATTAAAATTGAAAAATTATGGAAATAAGTTTTTTCTTACTGAAAAATAGTACACAATTCTGGCAACATTTTGATGTAATCTGCTTGTTTCTATCGTATTTCTAAGTAGGTTTTTCAATAAATGTTTTTTTTTTTTTTTGTTGCTGCTGTCATCAAAAATACATGTTGGCAATTAGTGTTTTTCTTTTTTCTCCAAAAATTATGATTTTTGATTGTTTCATTGTAAATACTCTACATGGCATCTTCTGTGGTGGCTAGAGTGTGGTGCTGGTCAGTGTCTCTTAGGGAGTAAAAAAAAAAATCGAAAAAATATGAAAATTGAGTTTTTGTTACCAAAAAAATAGCTGAACTTTCTGGCTAAACTTTGGTATAATTATCATTATTATACGATGTTTCTAAAAGGAATTATTGTCATTTATAACACACATTGTGACAGCGCCTTAGCAAGCGCGCTGAAGCGGCATTTTTTTTCAGTTATTTTTATCGTTTTCTTTATATCTAATATAATACAAATTCACCATCTGAGATCATGGGAGAGTGGGGGGAGCTAATATGGTCTGGGAACCAATTGGGAACCTCCCCTGGGAATAGTGCCCAAGATGGCCGACACCATCAGCCAACAAAATATTCCATACCAAAACTAATATCAATTATAAGGCTTATTTACCTATCACAATTGATCTAATATGACATAAGGCGATGTAATAACAGCAAAGAAACATAAAAAGTACACCAGAAAAAATAATATATAGCATAATATGACGGCCGAGAGGCGAGAAAATTCTAGCGATATATCCCATGAAGTTGAAAGATCCATTCTCTCTTCATTATTTGAGAGAAAACGGAGATTTACAATGGTTAACTGTAATAAACACTCGTAGGTTATGGAAAAAATGTAAAAGAAAGCAAATTTTGGGGGAAAAAAAAAAAAATTCCTGCTCACCTGGGGTGCCGCGCACTTCGGCCTGTATCTCGGAAGTAAGTTATTTACATATTTAAGGGCACTCCATCATTATTTACGAATGAATTGACTTGATTTTCACAACAAACATAGAAAAATGATTGCTTTACAAATTGTATCTCAAATATTTTTGGATTACCAAAATGTCAGAAAAGTTATAAACTTTATCTTTTTTAGCACAAAGGTAAGGTTTATTATTAATGACTTGGTACTTATGCTATGATGGAATTAGAAGTGTTCTATAAGCCGCAAGTGTCAAAAACACTTTTCCAAGTACCACTGAGTTCAGGTTCGCTGCCAAATGTAATCTTTCGTAAATTTTGTATATTTCGTTTCCTTTTTGGCCGATATTTTTGAAACTTCAGCAAAGGATGCTCGATATAAGCTTCTAATAGTATACCAAAAATGAGCGTAATCGGTTCAAAAATAAAGAGGTGGTTCTACAAACACCCAGGCTGGATTTGTGATACTGTTTACTGTTTTGTTTTTAATGATTTTTTTTGTACACAAAAAAAAGAAAATAAATGCAAAATTACTAACTTCAACATTTTTTTTATGGAATTACTGACATTATCGCTAAACTGTTCTGAGTCATTATTAATCTAGCCTTTATCCTTCATCTGATGTCAACTAGAGCATTGTAAATATTCCCAATATAGTAGAAAGAGGAAAGTCCAAGAACCCATAAAATTGTGCAAAAATAATTTTTTGTGTTTAACTTGAAGGTTAACAGTCAAAACAAACATGTTTTTTAAGCTGCTTAATCCAATGTCACAATCTCATTGAAATCTGATAAAAAAAAAAAGTTAGTGATTCTGCTCGCCCCTCCCTTGAAGTCCCTTGCCATGTACTCCTTGGAAGGCAGGCGAGAAAGTTACATCATATCTTTCACCAGTAAAATCCTAGAGAGACTAGGCCCAAATCTGCACACAAAACTCTTTTAACGAAAGCAAAAGACTCAGTAAACTGAACAACATATCCCTTATGAAAAGCTCCATGAGTACACAGTAAGTGTCTGGGGCTCAAGACTGTTCAACATCTATAATATAATATAAAAAGGGATTACCAATAGATAACTGGCTCCCTTCAAAAGATAACTGGACAAATACCTAAAACCATTACCTGCCAGCCGGACTGAGGTACCTTGATCCTCAGGGAGGCTCCGTCAAGTACCGGGCTGTGAGGGCGGCCCAGTACACGGTGGTGACGTAACATGACTGCTAATAATGTCACTTTCATGCTCTTTTTGGTGATATGTGAGATACTTAATGGAATAATTTACCTTAGATAGCACAGATTGTGATTCTAAATATATTTATAAATTTCCCTTCATTTAATATTGTGAGTTAAGAGGGAACAAGGAAAGTTTTCTTTGTAAAGTTTTAATACAATGCGTTTTTTCATGATCACATCCGAATATACAATGTTTGGAGCCGCACTGGACGATCCTGTTAGAAATATCAAATTTACATTACAGGTCTTCCTCAATTGCTAACATTTTTTTTATCCATTTCTCTCACAATATATAAAAATATATTACTGAAATTCTTCAAGTATGCAGAGTTTGATTGTACCGATATACGTTGATAATTTTCACAGCTTTACCTCTAGATGGACAGCAGGAGGATATGTGACTTTAAAATAGCGATGGAACAATACCAAACTTTTACCAATATAGAGATCCATGCTGATACCCAATTTTCGGCAAGTACCAAAACTCTTCCAGTATTTTTCACACAGAAAATTATTATGAATATGTTTAATACAAAATATATTATTATGAATATTTTTACTACAAAATGAATATTAAATAACACAGAAACATTAAATATTAAATAAGTTAATTTCT
Organism: Cherax quadricarinatus; assembly: GCF_038502225.1. Classification (NCBI taxonomy): domain Eukaryota; kingdom Metazoa; phylum Arthropoda; class Malacostraca; order Decapoda; family Parastacidae; genus Cherax; species Cherax quadricarinatus. The sequence goes on along the minus strand of NW_027196280.1, from coordinate 28,281 downwards.
CTGAGATGATAATGACATTACTCATTACTGGCCGTCAGAGGCATTTATTGATATTATATATGTTCGTGTGTACTCGCCTATTTGTGGTTCCAAGGGTCGAGTCACAGCTCCTATCCTCTCCTGTTTGGTGGTCGTTACTAGGTCCACTCTCTCCCTGCACCATGAGCTTTATCATTCCAATTATTCATGACCACAGTTGGAATGATACTGCCTCTACTACATAACTCTCCATATTGTTATTCGTCCTGAAAACTCTTTGACTGAAGAAATACTTCCCAGCATCCCTGTAGCTCATCTGAGTTTTCATCTTACACTTGTAACCACTTGTTTCTGTGTTCCATCTCTGAAACATTCCCTCATTATCTACCTTGTCATTTCCTATCAGTATTTTATTTCTTGTTTTCATATGTCCCTTAAACATCCTGTCCTCCAGTGTCCTGTGTGTGTGTGTGTGTGTGTGTGTGTGTGTGCATATATGTGTGTGTGTGTGTGTGTGTGTACTCACCTATTTGTACTCACCTATTTGTGGTTGCAGGGGTCGAGTCCTAGCTCCTGGCCCCGCCTCTTCACCGGTTGCTACTGGGCCCTCTCTCTCCCCGCTCCATGAGCTTTATCAAACCTCGTCTTAAAACTGTGTATGGTTCCTGCCTCCACTACGTCATTTTCTAGGCTATTCCACTGCCTTACAACTCTATGACTGAAGAAATACTTCCTACTATCTCTCTGACTCATTTGTGTCTTCAACTTCCAATTGTGGCCTCTTGTTTCTGTGTCCCCTCTCTGGAACATCCTGTCTTTGTCCACCTTGTCTATTCCACGCAGTATTTTATATGTCGTTATCATGTCTCCCCTGACCCTCCTGTCCTCCAGTGTCGTCAGGCCGATTTCCCTTAATCTTTCTTCATAGGACATTCCCCTTAGCTCTGGAACTAACCTTGTCGCGAACCTTTGTACTTTCTCTAGTTTCTTGACGTGCTTGATCAAGTGTGGGTTCCAAACAGGTGCTGCATACTCCAGTATGGGCCTGACGTACACGGTGTACAGTGTCTTGAACGATTCCTTACTAAGGTATCGGAATGCTATTCTCAGGTTTGCCAGGCGCCCATATGCTGCAGCAGTTATCTGGTTGATGTGTGCTTCCGAAGATGTGCTCGGTATTATACTCACCCCAAGATTTTTCTCCTTGAGCGAGGTTTGCAGTCTTTGGCCACCTATCCTATACTCTGATTGTGGTCTTCTGTGCCCCTCCCCCATCTTCATGACTTTGCATTTGGCAGGATTAAATTCGAGAAGCCATTTGCTGGACCAGGTGTCCAGTCTGTCCAGGTCTCTTTGAAGTCCTGCCTGGTCCTCATCAGATTTAATTCTCCTCATTAACTTTACATCATCTGCAAACAGGGACACTTCTGAGTCTAACCCTTCCGTCATGTTCACATATACCAAAAATAGCACTGGTCCTAGGACCGACCCCTGTGGGACCCCGCTCGTCACAGGTGCCCACTGTGATACATCATTACGTACCATGACTCGTTGTTGCCTCCCTGTCAGGTATTCTCTGATCCATTGCAGTGCCCTTCCTGTTATATGCGCCTGATGCTCTAGCTTCTGCCCACCCCTCTCTCTCTTGTCTTACTTCTGTGTGTGTGTGTGTGTGTGTGCGTATGTGTGTGTGTGTGTGTGTGTGTGTGTGTGTGTGTGTGTGTGTGTGTGTGTGTGTGTGTGTGTGTGTGTGTGTGTGTGTGTATGTGTGTGTGTGTGTGCTTTTGTGTGTATGTGTGTATACTCACCTAGTTGTACTCACCTAATTGTGGTTGCAGGGGTCGATACTTAGCTCCTGACCCTGACTCTTCACTGATCGCAACTAGGTCCTCTCTCTCTTTGCTTCCTGAACTTTGCCATACCTCGTCTTAAAGCTAGGTGTGGTTCCTGCCTCCACTACATCACTTGTTAGGCTATTCCACTTCCTGACGACTCTGTGACTGAAGAATTACTTCCTAACATCTCTGTGACTCGTCTGATTCTTCAGCTTTCAATTGTGACCCCTTATTTCTGTGTCCCCTCTGGAACATCCTGTCTCTGTCCACCTTGTTGATTCCACACATTATTTTGTATGTTGTTATCATGTCTTCCCTGACCCTCCTGTCCTCCAGTGTCATCAGACCGATTTCCGCTCGTCACAGGCGCCCACTGTAATACCTCATCACGGACCATGACTCGCTGTTGTCCCCTAGTTAGGTATTCTCTGATCCATTGCAGTGCCCTTCCTGTTATACGCGCCTGATCCTCCAGCTTCTGCACAAATCTCCTGTGAGGAACTGTGTCGAAAGCCTTCCTGCAGTCCAGGAAAATGCAATCAACCCACCCCTCTCTCTCGTGTCTTACTTCTGTTACCTTATCATAAAACTCCAGAAGGTTTGTAACACAGGATTTGCATTTCATGAATCTGTGGTGGTTGTTGTTTATAATCTTCTTTCGATCCAGGTGCTCCACCACTCTCCTCCTTATAATCTTCTCCATGACTTTGCATACTATACTCGTCAGAGACACTGGTCTGTAGATTAGTGCCTTGTTTCTGTCTCCTTTCTTAAAAATGGGGAATACATTTGCCGTCTTCCATACCTCAGGTAGCTGCCCAGTTTCAAGGGATGTACTGAAGATTGTGGTTAGTGGCACGCACAGCGTCTCTTCTCCTTCTCTAAGGACCCACGGGGAGATGTTGTCTGGATCCCTCGCCTTTAAGGTACTGAGGTCACTTAGCAGCTTCTGCACCTCCTCCTCCGTTGTTTGTATGTCATCCAGCACCTGTTGGTATATTCCCTGTTGGTATTCCTCTCTGTGCTGTCTTCTCAGAGCCATTCCTGTCTCTACTGTAAATAATTCCTTAAATCTCATGTTGAGCTCCTCGCATACCTTGTGATCGTTACTTGTGAGTTCCCTACCTTCTTTCCTCAGCCTGATCACCTGGTCTTTGACTGTTGTCTTCCTCCTGATGTGGCTGTACAGCAGTTTCGGGTCAGACTTGGCTTTCGATGCTATGATATTTTCATACTCAGCTCCTTCTCCCGCCTCCTCACTGACCACTACTGGGTCCTCCCTCTCCCTGCTCCATGAGCTTTATCATACCTCGTCTTAAAACTATGTATGGTTCCTGCTTCCACTACATCACTTACCAGACTATTCCACTTCCTAACAACTTTGTGGCTGAAGAAATACTTCCTAACAACCCTAATGTTCATCTGAGTCTTCAATTTCTAAATGTGACCCTTTGTGTTTCTGTCCCTTTTCTGAAACGTCCTGTCTCTGTCCACCTTATCTACTTCATGCAGTATTTTGCATGTCTTTATCATGTCTCCCCTGACCCTCCTGTCCTCCGGTGTCGTTAGACCGATTTCCCTTAACCTTTCTTTGGAGGATATTACCCTTAGCTCTGGAACCAGCCTTATTGCAAACCTTTGCATTTTTTCTAATTTCTTGACGTGCTTGACCAGGTGTGGGTTCCAAACTGTGCTGCACACTCCAGAATGGGCCTGACGTACATAGTGTGTAGAATCTCGAACGATTCCTTACTGAGGTATAGGAATGCTATTCTCAGGTTTGCCAGGCGCCCATATGCCGCAGCAGTTATTTGTTTAATGTGGGCCTTGGACGACGTGCTCGGTGTTATACTCACACCCAGATCTTCTTCATGACTTTGCATTTGGCAGGGTTAAATTCTGGGTGCCAGTTGCTGCACTACGCATCCACCCTGTCCAGGTCTCTTTGTAGACCTGTCTAGTTTGCATCTGATTTAATTCTCCTTATAAACTTCACATCACCTGCAAATAAGGACACTCCTGAGTCTATCCCTTCCGTCATGTCATTCATATAAACCAAGAAAAGCACTGGTCCCAGGACTGACCACTGAGAGAGCCCACTCATCACCCAGACGCCCACTGTGATACCTCATAACGTACCATGACTTGCTGTTGCCTCCCTGTCTGGTATTCTATGATCCACTGCAGTTCCCTTCCCGTTATACATGCCTGATCCTCTAGCTTCTGCATTAATCTCTTGTCAGGAATTGTGTCGAAGGCCTTATTGCAGTCGAAGAAAATGCAATCGACCCACCCCTCCCTCTCATTTCTTACTTCTGTAACCTTGTCGTAAAACTCCAGTAGGTTTGTGACACAGGATTTGCCTTCCATACATTCGTGTTAGCTGTCGTTTGTAACCTTGTTCTGTTCCACCACTCTCCTGATAATCGTTTCCATGACTTTGCATACTATACACGTCAATGACGCTGGTCTATAGTTTACTGCTTCATTTCTGTTCCCTTTCTTAAAGATGGGGGATCACATTTGCCGTCTTCCATTCCTCAGTTTCCCAGCTTTAAGGGAAGTGTTGAAGACTGTGGTTAGTGGCACACACAGTATCTATGCTCCCTCTCTAAGGACCCATGGAGAGATGTTGTCCGGTCCCATCGCCTTTGAAGTATCAAGGTCACTTAGAAGCGTTTTCACCTCCTCCTCGGTTGTGTGTATTTAGTCTAACACTTGTTGGTATATCCCTTGTCAGTGTACCCCTCTATTTTGTCTTTCCAGTGTCCCTTCTGCCTCCACTGTAAATACTTCCTGAAATCTAGTGTTGAGCTTCTCACATACTTCTTAGTCGTTCCTTGTGAGCTCCACACCTTCTTTCCTCAGCCTGATTACTTAGTCTTGACTGTTATCTTCCTCCTGATGTGGCTGTAAAGCAGTTGCTGCTGAGTCTTGACTTTCGAAGCTATTTCGTTTTCGTACTGTGCTGGGCCTCCCTCCTTATCTATGCATACTCATTTCTGGCTTGTTAACTAAACTCTTTATTTTCCAGGGTCCTTTGTCTTCTGTGTTTTTTCCATTCTCTAGCACAGTTTTTTCCTCCTACACCTTTGGGTAAACCAAAGGCTCATTCAGGTCTTTCCATTATTTCTGTTACCCTTGGGAACAAACCTGCCTCCTTGAATTTTGTTGTTACATAGTCCATGATTTCATTTACTGACTTTCCTACCAACTCTCTCACTGAACCTCTTGCAGGAAGGTCCTGATACCTGTGTAGTCCCCCTCTTTTATAGTTTGACTTTTTCCTTTCTACTCCTGTTACCCTATCCACCTGTAGCTCTTCGATGTATTGGAAGCTCAGAACCACGTGGTCGCTACCTCCAAGGGGCCTTTCATATGTGATGTCCTTGATGTCTGAGCTACTTAGGGTGAACACAAGGTCCAGTCTTGCTGGCTCATCTTCCCCTCTCTCTCTCTCTGGTAGTTTTCTAGGACCACATCCATCATCTTGGCTTTCCATGTTCCAGTGTCCCCATGTGACTCAGGTTTTCCCAATCAATCTCCCTGTGATTGAATTCGCCCATAACCAGTAACTTTGCTCTACTCAAGTGAGTTCTTCTTGCCACCTCAGCCAGTGTGTCCACCATTGCTCTGTTGCACTCATCATATTCTTTTCTTGGCCTCCTGCAGTTCTGTGGTGGGTTATACATCACATCACTGCAATGACTAGCTTTTTTTCCCTGACTGAACAGTGCCTAATATGTAATCCCTTTCTCCAGTCTCATCCATTCGTTCCATTTCCTTATTACCCCATCAGGTTTTAGTTATCAGTGCAACCCTACCTCCCCTTCTGTTCCTTTTATCCTTCCTCAGGATCTGATATCCAGGTGGGAAGATTGCATCTGTTATTGTCTCAGAGAGTTTTGTTTCTGTGATTGCTGTGATGTCTGGGGACATCTCCTTGACTCTTTCATGTCACTCCTCACATTTATTCGTTATTCCATCTGTGTCCATGTACTAAACCGTCAAGTTCTTTTCTTTAACTGTGGTCTGGGGAGAATGGTGGGTTTGGAGGAGCATGTGCCCTGGCAGGGGCCAAAGGGGGTTGCTGTGTGGGGTAGGGTCTGTGGTGTGTGAGGTGGGGGCAGAGGGCATATGGGGGGTTGCTGTGGGGGTGGAGGTTGTGGCGAGGGGGATTGGGAAAATGATACAATGCATGGGTTTTGGTTTAGGTTATTTGATTGCATGGTGGTTGCCATGGTTGGGATCCTTCTGTGGGTGGTACTGGAGGAGGTTGTGTTTGATGTTCTACTTGGGTCTGGTTTTTCCTGCTCCCCTCCTTCCTTGCTTCCAGTTCTGCCTTGTGACATTGCACCCTCTCTTTCAGTATGATCCTTCTTGTGTTCTGTCTCGGTCGAGGTACATCCTCTAGTACTCCGGTTTGTCCTTTAGACACGCTTTCATCTGCAGTATTTGGTTTCGGGCTGACTCTGCCTTGAAAATCACTTTGGACGGTTTTTCCTCTCACAAACCACCCAATTCTCCAAAAATTTGTCAGCTGGTTCATGTCGTCCTCTCCTATTGCTTTCATGATGCTTTCAATCTTTTTTTCATCCTCCTGTTTTCATGCTTCATAAGTTTCCCCTTCTACTTCTTGGAGCCCATAGACAAAAACTGCTCTCTCTCTTTCGTCTTCCCATTGTGCTTCCCTGAGCATCTTCTGAGACGAACTAGTTCCTGCCATTGACACATCTGTTCCTACTTTCTCTTCCCTAACTGATGTCCTTGTGCTTACCTGTTCCTGGATATAGCATTTGTTTATTAGAGCTTAGCTCATTCAATGACTTTGCTCCCCTCTTCTGTTCCTGCTGTTCTCCCTGTCATTTCCTGGGCATCACTTGAGTCTTGTAGAATCATTGCTTACAGTGTAGCTCCTTTGCCCCCTGCAGTCACTTCATCTGTGACTAATGTAGCAGTTCTTGATGTGGCTGCACTGTCCATTGGATCTTTAGGCTGTTTCAGACTTTTTAGTTCTTCTACTAAGTTCTATATCTTGGCTTCTGCTGCTATGACTTGTTACTCCCATTTCCTGCTCTCCTCAGCTATTATTTCTTCCATTTCCATGCCAAGCTCTTCCAGCCTCCTCCCACACTCCTCCCTTCTCGTGAGCTCTGGCTCCCTGTCTTCTCTCCCAGGTCCACCCCTCGCAGCTTCATCTACCAGTCATTTGGTTCTCTGTCCTGATTTTTGGTATCCCATTTTTCTTCCACAGAAGGAAGAGCTTGTGTATTTTCAAGAGTGGATGTGTGCATGAGTGCATGAGAGGGGGAAGAGAAGCACAGGAAAAGCAAGGGGGAGTAGGAGGAGAAGGAAGACGAAGAGAGAAAGGGGAATAGGAGAGATAGAGAGAAAGAGAGAGAGAGAAAGAGAGAGAGAGAGAGAGAGAGAGAGAGAGAGAGAGAGAGAGAGAGAGAGAGAGAGAGAGAGAGAGAGAGAGAGAGAGAGAGACAGACAGACAGACAGACAGACAGACAGACAGACAGACAGACAGACAGAGAGATAGAGAGGGAGGGAGAGAGTGAGAGTGTGTGAGAGTGTGTGAGTGAGAGTGAGTGAGTGAGAGTGTGTGAGTGAGAGAATGAGTGAGAGCATATGGGTGAGAGGGTGTGGGAGAGTGTGAGTGGGAGTGTGAGTGAGAGTGTGAGTGAGAGAGTGAGTGAAAGGGTGTGATTGAGGAAGTGGGAGTGGGAATGAAAAAGAGTGTGGGTGTGAGTGAGAGTGTGAGTGGGCGTGAGAGAGTGTAAGTGTGAGTGTGTGTGAGTGAGTGTGTGTATGTGTGAGTGAGAGCGAGTGAGAGCATGTGGGTGAGGTGTGGGAGTGTGTGAGTGGGAGTCGGAGTGAGAGAGTGTGAGTGAAAGGGTGTGATTGAGAAAGTACAAGTGTGAGTGAGAGAGTGTGAGTGGGAGTGTGAGTGTGCATCAGTGTGAGTGGGTGTGAGAGAGTGTGGGTGAGAAAGGGTATGTGTGAGAGTGTGAGAACGTGTGAGAAAGTGTGATAGTGTATAAAAGAGTTTGGGAGTGTGGTGGAGTGCGAGAGAGTGTGAGAGTGTGAGGGAGTGCGAGAGAGTGTGAGAGAGTGTGAGAGAGTGTGAGAGAGTGTGAGAGTGAGAGAGTGTGAGAGAGTGTGAGAGAGTGTGAGAGTGAGAGAGTGTGAGAGAGTGTGAGAGAGTGTGAGAGTGAGAGAGTGTGAGAGAGTGTGATAGTGCGAGAGAGTGTGAGAGAGAGTGAGAGAATGCAATAATGTGAGAGAGTGTGAGAGAGTTTGAAAGAGAGTGTGAAATTGCGAGAGTGTGAGAGAGTGCGAGAGAGTGTGAGAGAGTGCGGGAGAGTGTGAGAGTGAGAGAGTGAGTGTGAGAGAGTGTGCGCGAGTGCGAGAGAATGTGAGAGTCTGAGCATGTGCGAGAGTATGAGAGAGTTCGAGAGAGTGCGAGAGAGTGTGAGAGAGTGTGAGAGAATGCAAGAATGTGAGAGTGTGAGAGAGTGTGAGAGTGCCAGAGTGTGGGAGAAGGAGTGTGAGAGAGGGTATGAGAGAGTGTGGGAGAGAACGAGGGAGCGATAGTATGAGAGAATGTGAGAGAGAGAGGTGAGAGTGTGAGAGAGTAGGAGAGAATGAGAGTGCGAGAGAGTGTGGGAGAGAGAGTGTAAGAGAGAGCGTGAGTAAGAGAGAGTGGGAGATGTGAGAGAGTGTGAGAGTGGGAGAATGTGTGAGAGAGTGGGAGAGAGTGTGTGAGTGAGTGTGAGATGGATAGGATCAGCCTTTACAGTTGTTGTAGGCCTAGTATCTGCGCTAGGGTAGGGACGCACAAAGTTGTGTGTGCGGGTTTATGTCCCTCTTATATGTACAGATGTGTGTGCATGTACGTACTGTTGTGTGCGTTATTGTACTGTCACCCGAACCTTTTTTCCTGGTTCTACCTTAGTTTAGCAGTAACATAAATCACTGTCTGGCTTTTTGGGCTCTCCCAGTTTCTCTGTACTAGATTCTCTACAACTATGCTGCTATGTATGGTAATTTCTGCACAGTACTGTATTTTCTGACATGTGGGCCTGCGTGCCTCACTGCTGTGTGTGGCACCACTGAACTCCCTTTCTAGTTACTACCCCTTACTAAATGTTGAGCATTCTGTATGTGTGTGTGTGTGTATGTGTGTGTTTGTGTGTGTGTGTGTGTGTGCCTACTAACCTAATTGTGATTCCAGGGGTCGAGTCATAGCACCTGGTCCCGCCACTTCACTGGTCACTACTAGGTCCAGTCTCTCTCCCTCCTCCACGAGCTTTATCATACCTTTTCCTAGAGCTATGTATGGAGCCTGCCTCCACTACCTCACATTCCACACTATTCCACTTCCTGACAACTCTATGACTGAAGAAATACTTCCTAATATCCCTGTGACTCATCTCAGCCTTCAACTTCCAATATTGACCCATTAATGCTGAGTCCCATCTTTGGAACATACTGTCTCCGTACACCTTGTCAATTCCTCAAAGTATTTTGTATATCGTTATCATTTCCTCCCTATCCCTCCTGTCCTCCAATGTCATCAGGTTGATATCCCTTAATCTATCCTCGTAGAACATGCCCCTTAGCTCTGGAGAAGTATTGTTGCAAACCTTTGCACTTTCTCTAATTTCCTGGCCTGCTTGGCCAGGTGTAGGTTCAAAATTGGTGACGCATACTCCAATATGTGCTTGATGTACATGGTGTACAGAATCCTGAACGATTCCTTACTGAGTTGTCGGAATGCTATTCTTACGTTTGCTAGTCGCCCATATGCTGCAGCAGTTATTTGGTTGATGTGCATCTCAGGAGATGTGCTCGGTGTTATACTCATCCTAAGACCCTTTTCGTTGAATGAGGTTTGTGGTTATTGGCTCTCTAGACTGTACTCTGTCTTGCACATGGTGGGGTTGAACTACAGAAGCCAGCTGCTGGACCAGGCCTGCACCCTTTCCAGATCCCTTTGTAGTCTGACCTAATCCCCTCAGACTGAATTTTCCTCATTAGCTTCCAATCGTCTGCAAACAGTGACTCTTCTGAGTTACTGTTGCAAACCGGTCCTAGGACTGACCCCTGCTAAACCATGCTCGTCATGGGCGTACACTCCAACACCTCGTCACGTACCATGACTCGCTGTTGCCTGCCCATCAGGTATTCTCTGATGCATTGTAGTGTCTTCCCTGTTATACCTACCTGGTCCTTCAACTTTTGCACTAATCTTTTGGGTGGAACTGTCTCAAAAGCCTTCTTATAGTCCAACAACAATCTCCCCACCCTTCTCTTTCCTGATTTACTGTTGTCACCTTGTCATAGAACTCCAGGAGGTTTATTACATAATTTCCTGTGCAGTTTAACACTGATAAGCTTATTCCTTTCTAGGTGCTCCATCACTCTTCTGAAAATCATCTTCATGACTTTGCTTACTATTCATGTCAGTGACATTGATCTTTAATTTAATGCTATGTGCCTGTCTCCTTTTTTAAAATTTGCGACAACATTTGCTGTTTCCAATACCTCAGGTAGTCGCTCTGTCTCGATAGATGTGTTGAAGATAGTTAAGTTGTTAGTGGAACACAGAACACCTGTGCTTCCTCTCTAAGGACCCACAGAGAGATGTTTACCATCCCACTGCCTTTGAGTTATCAAGTTCGCTAAGCAGATTCTTCACCTCCTCCTCAGTTGTATGTACTGTGTCCAGCACTTGATGGTGTATCCCACCTCTCCATCTTTTCTGTCTACTGTGTGAATACTTCTTTGAATCTCATGTTGAGCTCCTCTCATACATCTCGGATGTTTCTTGTGATCTTTCCTCCTTCCTTCCTCAGGCAGAATATCTTGTTCCTTATGAGACTGTACAGCAGCTTCGGGCTAGACTTGGCTTTCGCTCCTTTGTCATTTTCGTATTGTCGTTGGGCCTCCCTCCTTACCTGAGCATATTCATTTCTGGCTCTTCTACTACTCTCCTTACTCTCCTGGGTCCTTTGTCTTCTATATTAATTCCATTCTCAAGCATACTTGGTTTTGGCTTATCTATACCTTTGTGTGAATCAAGGGATCGTCCTGGCCTTCTGATAATTTCCGTTGCCCTTGTTTACAAACCTTCCCTCTGCTTCCTTGTATATTGTTGTCACTTATTCCATTATCTCATTTACGGATCTCCCTGCCAGTTCTCTGTCTCACTGAACCTCGTACAAGAAATTCCTCATGCCTGTAGTTTGGCTTCATTCGTCCTGAACTTTGCTTCCCTTTTTACTTGTAAGCAAAAGTGTCTTTCAAATGTGATGTCCTCAATATTTGCACTACTCAAAGTGAATACTAGGTCCAATCTTGCTGGTTTGTCTTCTCTCTTTCTGGTAGTGTCCCTTACATGTCGATGTATGAGTTTTTTCAGTACCACCTCCATCATCTTAGCCCTCCATGTTTCTAGGCAGCCATGTGGCTCAAGGTTTCCCCAGTAGATTGCTTTGTCATTGAAGTTGCTTTGCCCTGCCCACGTGGGCCCTTCTGCACACTTCACTCAGTATGCCAACCATCGCTCTGTTAGTCTCATCATATTCCTTCCTTGGTTTCCTGCTATTCTGTGATGTGTTATACATCATTGCAATCAGGGCCGAGGGACCTCCTGTCTGAAATGTTCCTATTATGTAGTCTCTTCTTTCTCTGCCTCCTCTCTCCAACTCCTATATATCCCATTGGTTTTTGATGAGCAGTGCCACTCCTCTACCCCCTCTGTTCCCCCTGTCTTTCCACATGATCTGATATACAGTTGGAAAGATGGCATCTGTTAACATTCATATGAGCTTGATTTCTGTGAGAGCGATGATGTCTGGTGATGCCTATGTGATTTATTTTATGCTACTCCTCCCACTTATTCATTATTCCATCAGTGTTGGTGTACCATACATTCAGTTTCCTCTCCAGCACTATTCTAGATGGGTTGTGGGGGCTGAGTGAGTGGAGGACTTGGCAGGGTACTTTTGGATTCTACAGTGTATTGTGGGGTTGGGGTTGTATGTGTGGAGTGTTCTTTGTGATGGGATATTATGTTTGTTTGCAGGTTTCTAAGGGTGGTTCAGTTGGTGTTTGCTGCGCTCGACCCTCGTTGTCCTCTACTGACTCTAGTTTTGTCTCTCTTTCTTGCCCCTTCTGTCTGTGTAATCTCTATTAGCTTCTTTCCCTCTTTTCACGTTCTGTCCTGGTCTAGGAACACCCTTCAGTATTTCATTGATTTCTTTAGCCATGGTTTCTCCAGCAGGATCCTGTTCCTGAGAATTTCTGTCTTGAAAATAAGTTTGACTGACAGATTTCTCTTCTACGAGTACCCCCCGATTCTCTGAAAATTTATTAGCTCATTCATGTCCTCCCCTCTTGATTGATGATATTTTCAATCTCTTGTCTTTCTTTCTGCCGTCTTTCATCGTATGTCCTCCCTTTCCTCTCTTGAAATCCATGAATGAATACTTGAAACTCCCTTTCCTCCACAAATTGCTTTTCACTCTGTATCTCTGGTTCACATTTATACACAAATACTGCCTCCCTTATTATTTCTCGTATCTACTAATAGCCTGGTTGTGCTTCTGTCAACTTCTCTACCTACTTCTCTGCCCACATTTTTTGTTGTCCCTGTGACTAACATCGTGCCCTTTTCATTAACTGACCTTGCCTGGTAGCCTAATAGGGTCTCAGTGCAATATATGTGTGTACTCACCTAATTGTACTCACCTAATTGTGGTTGCAGGGGTCGAGACTCAGCTCCTGGCCCCGCCTCTTCACTGATCGCTACTGGATCCTCTCTCTCTCTGCTTTCTGAGCTTTGTCATACCTCTTCTTAAAACTATGTATGGTTCCTGCCTCCACTACTTCACTTGCTAGGCTATACCACTTGCTGACAACTCTATGACTGAAGAAATACTTCCTAACGTCCCTGTGACTCGTCTGAGTCTTCAGCTTCCAGTTGTGACCCCTTGTCCCTGTGTCCCCTCTCTGGAACATTCTATCTCTGTCCACCTTGTCTATTCCCCACAGTATCTTGTATGTCGTTATCATGTCTCCCCTGACCCTTCTGTCCTCCAGTGTCGTCAGTCCGATTTCCCTTAACCTTTCCTCGTACGACATTCCCTTGAGCTCTGGGACTAGCCTTGTTGCAAACCTTTGTACTTTCTCTAACTTCTTGACGTGCTTGACCAGGTGTGGGTTCCAGACTGGTGCTGCATACTCCAGTATGGGCCTAACATACACAGTGTACAGTGTCTTGAACGATTCCTTATTAAGGTATCGGAACGCTATTCTCAGGTTTGCCAGGCGCCCGTATGCTGCAGCGGTTATTTGGTTGATGTGTGCCTCCGGTGATGTGCTCGGTGTTATGGTCACCCCAAGGTCTTTCTCCCTGAGTGAGGTCTGTAGTCTTTGTCCACCTAGCCTATACTCTGTCTGTGGTCTTCTTTGCCCCTCCCCAATCTTCATGACTTTGCATTTGGCTGGATTGAATTCGAGAAGCCAGTTACTGGACCACATGTCCAGCCTCTCCAGGTCTCTTTGCAGTCCTGTCTCATCCTCGTCCGATTTAATTCTTCTCATCAACTTCACGTCATCTGCGAACAGGGACACTTCAGAGTCTATTCCTTCCATCATGTCGTTCACATATATCAAAAATAGCACTGGTCCTAGAACTGACCCCTGTGGGACCCCGCTCGTAACAGGCGCCCACTGTGATACCTCTTCACGTACCATGACTCGTTGCTTCCTCCCTGTCAGGTATTCTCTTATCCATTGCAGTGCCCTTCCTTTTATGTGTGCCTGATCCTTCAGCTTCTGCACTAATCTACCCAACCCTCTCTCTCGTGTTGTGTGTGTGTGTGTGTGTGTGTGTGTGTGTGTGTGCCCCCACTTCTAAGTATTCATACTTCTAATAAATACCAGTAGATACCAGTAATTCTAAGCTTACCAATACTTGTAAGACTTATCGATTCTACTTCTAAAATTCAGAAAGTAGCTAGGTTGTAAAATTTAGCTTGTCACAGCTTAAGTGTCTGACGTTATCCCTCACTACCACTTTACTCCTTGCACTCTCGTCTATGCTATTTCTACTCTAATTCTGGTAATGGCTTGCAGGAGTGAGTGACCAGTATCTAACAGTGATGCAGGACCAGAACTCAACCTTGCAAAATGCAACCTCAACAGGTGAATACTTGCGCTGGCAGCGGTGTGATGACAAGTTGCCAGAAGCTGATGACGTAGTCGTTGTACATAGGCCTTCTCTCACTATTTTGTAACTCCTTCACCCGTGATGTTTATAGCCATATATGCTCATGCATCCCGCGTTCCTCAAGTGATTTCACTTTTCACTTATTACAGAATACACTTCACATTCGGTGTTACACTTTATATGTATAATGGCATACAAACTGTTGTGACGTCACTGCTTTAGCAGGCCTACTGCCACCTTCCCTTGTTGTATATTTTATTTTTTCTTTCTCCTTTTGCTTATTAACTTTTTCACTCTCACATTACGGTGCCCCACATTTCACTTGTTAACCAAACTCTGGTAATTCTTGATCACCCGTTTCCACACTCACTTTGATCTTTTTATGTTTGAATCTGTGTGGCAACAGTGCCTAGTAGATCCTCAACGGTTTGGCACTTTTAAAAGAAAATACTGAATTTAGGTTTCCCCTCGAATTTTTTCAACTAATAACTATAGTTATCACTCGTAGGTTTGTTCACTGACTTTGTCACTACCACTGATTACTGCTAGCGGTTATTGCTCACCTCAAAAACACGAAGGTTCTCGGAGCCTTGTGTACCCACGTCTGCACCCACCGTGCGTGTGTGTGTGTGTGTGTGTGTGTGTGTGTGTGTGTGTGTGTGTGTGTGTGTGTGTGTGTGTGTGTTTGTGTGTGTGTGTGTGTGTGTGTGTGTGTGTGTGCGCATGTGTGTGTATGTACGTCTGTTGTGTGTTTGCTTGTGGTGTGTGTGTGTGTGTGTGTGTGTATGTATATATGTTGTGTGCTTGCTTGTGGTGTGTGTGTGTTTTGAAGTGTATGTAGCGTGCTGTGAATGTTGTGCATGTAGTGTGTGTACTCACCTAATTTTACTCACATAATTGTGGTTGCAGGGATCGAATCTCAGCTCCTGGCCCCGCCTCTTCGCTGGTCGCTAATAGGATCACTGTCTCCCGGCTCCTTGAGCTTTATTACCTGGAGTTTACCTGGAGAGAGTTCCGAGGGTCAACGCCCCCATGGCCCGGTCTGTAACCAGGCCTCCTGGTGGATCAGAGCCTGATCAACCAGGCTGTTACTGCTGGCTGCACGCAAAACAACGTACGAGCCACATCAAGGCTGGTCAGGAACCGACTTTAGGTGCTTGTCCAGTGCCAGCTTGAAGACTGCCAGGGGTCTGTTGGTAATCCCCCTTATGTATGCTGGGAGGCAGCTGAACAGTCTCGGGCCCCTGGTACTTATTGTATGGTCTCTTAACGTGCTAGTGACACCCCTGCTTTTCATTGGGGGGATGTTGCATCGTCTGCCAAGTCTTTTGCTTTCGTAGTGAGTGATTTTCGTGTGCAAGTTCGGTACTAGTCCCTCTAGGATTTTCCAGGTGCATATAATCATGTATCTCTCCCGCCTGCGTTCCAGGGAATACAGGTTTAGGAACCTCAAGCTCTCCCAGTAATTGAGGTGTTTTATCTCCGTTATGCGCGCCGTGAAGGTTCTCTGTACATTTTCTAGGTCAGCAATTTCACCTGCCTTGAAAGGTGCTGTTAGTGTGCAGCAATATTCCAGCCTAGATAGAACAAGTGACCTGAAGAGTGTCATCATGGGTTTGGCCTCCCTATTTTTGAAGGTTCTCATTATTCATCCTGTCATTTTTCTAGCAGATGCGATTGATACAATGTTATGGTCCTTGAAGGTGAGATCCTCCGACATGATCACTCCCAGGTCTTTGACGTTGGTGTTTCGCTCTATTTTGTGGCCAGAATTTGTTTTGTACTCTGATGAAGATTTAATTTCCTCGTGTTTACCATATCTGAGTAATTGAAATTTCTCATCGTTGAACTTCATATTGTTTTCTGCAGCCCACTGAAAGATTTGGATGATGTCCGCCTGGAGCCTTGCAGTGTCTGCAATGGAAGACACTGTCATGCAGATTCGGGTGTCATCTGCAAAGGAAGACACGGTCCTGTGGCTGACATCCTTGTCTATGTCAGATATGAGGATGAGGAACAAAATGGGAGCGAGTACTGTGCCTTGTTGAACAGAGCTTTTCACCGTAGCTGCCTCGGACTTTACTCTGTTGACTACTACTCTCTGTGTTCTGTTAGTGAGGAAATTATAGACCCATCGACCGACTTTTCCTGTTATTCCTTTAGCACGCATTTTGTGCGCTATTACGCCATGGTCACACTTGTCGAAGGCTTTTTGCAAAGTCTGTATATATTACATCTGCATTCTTTTTGTCTTCTAGTGCATCTAGGACCTTGTCGTAGTGATCCAATAGTTGAGACAGACAGGAGCGACCTGTTCTAAACCCATGTTGCTCTGGGTTGTGTAAGTGATGGGTTTCTAGATGGGTGGTGATCTTGCTTCTTAGGACCCTTTCAAAGATTTTTATGATATGGGATGTTAATGCTATCGGTCTGTAGTTCTTTGCTGTTGCTTTACTGTCCCCTTTGTTGAGTGGGGCTATGTCTGTTGTTTTTAGTAACTGTGGGACTACCCCTGTGTCCATGCTCCCTCTCCATAGGATGGTAAAGGCTCGTGATAGGGGCTTCTTGCAGTTCTTGATGAACACGGAGTTCCATGAGTCTGGCCCTGGGGCAGAGTGCATGGGCATGTCATTTATCGCCTGTTCGAAGTCATTTGGCGTCAGGATAACATCGGATAGGCTTGTGTTAACCAAATTCTGTGGCTCTCTCATAAAAAATTCATTTTGATCTTCGACTCTCAGTCTGTACATCTTCTCAAAGCTATGACCGAAGAAATAATTCCTAACGTCCCTGTGGCTCATCTCAGTCTTTAACTTCCAATTGTGACCCTTTGGTGCTGTATCACATCTTTGGAACATCTTGTCTCTGTCCACCTTCTCGATACGAAAGACATGCTCATTAGCTCTGGGACTAGAGTCGTTGCAGACGACTGCACTTCCTCTAGTTTCCTAACGTGCTTTGCCAGGCGTGGGTTCCAAACTGGCGCTACTAACTCCAATACAGGCCTGACATAAACAGAGTACAGGGTCCTGAGCGGTTCCTTATTGAGATGTCGGAATGCTATTCTTATATTTGCTAGGCGCTCACATGCTGCAGCAGTTTTTTGGTTCATATGCTCCTCAGTAGATGTGCCTGGTGTTATACTCACCCCAAAATCCTTTTCCTTCAGTGACGTTTGTAGTCTCTGACCCACTAGACTGTTCTCCATCTGCGGATTTCTTTGTCCTTTCCCAATCTTCATGGCTTTGCACTTGGTGGGGTTGAATTCCAGGAGACAGTTTCTGGACTAGGCCTGCAGCCTGTCGAGATCCCTAAGTAGTTCTATATGATCCTCTTCCTATTAAATTTTTTTCATGAACTTCACATCATCTGCAAACAGGGACACTTCTGAGTCTATTGCCTTCGTCATGTCTTTCACATATACCAGAAACAGCAAAGGTCTTGGACTGACTCCTTTGGAACCCCGCTCGCCACAAGCGCCCACTCTGACACTGTGAGGGAAAAGTTCAATAGATAGGAGTAGCGATATAGTAACGATAGTTTCATTACCGGCTACTAGTTAAGGTAGGGTAAGTCAAGCTCCCGCCTTTCTTCCCCCTCCCCGAAAGTGATAGTTTCATTGCCGGCTACTAGTTAAGGTAGGGTGAGTCACGCTCCCGTTTTTCCCGCCTTTTTCTCCCCCACCCCTAAAGTGATAGTTTGATTGCCGGCTGCTTGTTAACGTAGGGTCAGTCTAGCTCCCGCTATCCCTTCCCCTCCCTCTTCCACCCTCCCCCCCCTCGAAAGGTGACGTGTGGGGCTCTGGTCAAACAGTAAATCACTCGACTCACAGCTCCCAACACTACTGTAAGTACATGCCTGCCTTGTATTCTAGTGGATTTATTGGTTGAAAGCTTCACTTTTGCTCTAGGTCTTGCTCTACTGTTGTAATAATCACCATGTCTTTTGAGTAATGTACACTGCCATGGAGAGTGATTATTTAAGCAGTGGGTAACCTGTCTATCTTTTCAGCTTGGATGACAGTGAGGGTCACCTGTCAATCAACGAGAAGAACAGGAGACGGACTAACGTCCTGGAGACGTCCCATTTTGTATTGAACTACCTGTGCACCTGTATGAAATTGCAGGACGTAACCCCACATCATTGCAGCGGTAAAGAACCTGCTTTCCTGTCATCGGGAGAGATTACTCGCTGGTATACTGTGAAGAACTAGCCAGTGGATGGTCACCAACACCTGCGACCCCTCCCCACCTCATCATCAGCAACGGCTACAATTTCAACAACAGTGTCACCAACACCAGACACCCCTGCAGATATTAGCGTTGAGTTCAAATGTTATTTTATTCATTTCATTTTTCATTTTTCTTTCAAATAGGATATACCTTTCATGTTTTATTGTTTTATGTTTGATTTAATAAATAATAAAGTGTTTATCTTTGTGAATTATTTCTTTTTCTATTCATTAATTTTCCTGAGGAGGAGCCAGCCTGAGTAATACTGTCTGAAGTTGTTACAGGGCTAAGTAAGCCTTCACAGACACTTTGTCTTGTACCATGACTCTCTGATGTCGTCCGAACACGTATTCCCTGATCCATTGCAGCGTCCTCCTCTTATACCTTCCGGGTCCTCTAGCTTATGCACTAATATCTCTTGTGGAACTGTATCAAAAGCCTTCTTACATCCAAGAAAACGCAGTCTACACAACCTTCTCTCTCTCTTGTCTTACTTCAGTGTTGGTTGTCATTGATAAGCTCATTCCTCTCTAGGTGCTCCACCGCTCTTCCTATATAATCTTCTCCATGACTTTGCATACTATACATGTCAGTGACACTGGTCTGTAGCATAATGCTTTGTGTCTGTCTTCCATATCTCAGGTAGTTGCCCTATTTCGGTAGATGTGTTCAAAACTGTTGTTAGTGGCATGCATAGCGCCTCTGCTCCCTCTCTCAGGACCCATGGAGACATGTTATCCAGCCCCATATCCTTTGAGGTATCTAGCTCACTTAGCAGCCTCTTCACTTCTTCCTCGGTTGTATGTATTGTGTCTAATACTTGATGGTGGACCCCCATCTGTCTTTCTGTCTACTTTGTGAGCACTTCTTTGAATCTCATGTTGAGCTCCTCACATACCTCTTGGTCGTTGCATGTGAACTCCCCTACTTCCGTCTTCAGCTTGTTTATCTAGTCCTTTAGTGTTGTTTTCCTCCTGACGTGGCTGTACAACAGCTTTGATTCAGATATGACTTTTGCTGCTTTGTCATTTTCGTATTGTCGTGCATATTCGTTTCTGGATCTGTGACTGCTCTCCTTATTCTCCTGGATTCTTTGCACACTTGGTTTTGGCCTCTCTTCACTTTTGAGTGAACCAATGGCTCATCTTGACCTTCAAGTTATTTCTGTTACCATTGGGTACAATCCTCTCCTGAGCTATTGGGCCGTGCGGACGTGCTGCGCAGTAGCTCCTGATTGAGTTGGCTTTTGTGCAGTGTTGACGTGTACTTGGCTCTGTGAAGACCTGTTTGCGCGCTCTCTAGAATTGAAGCAAGATGCCCTCCATCGAGCAACTTTACCAACAGCTTAAGGAAGAATTGAGGTTGGCGAATTTGGAAATTCGGCGACTGACCGAGGAAAACAAGAAGATTCGTAGTAGTCCTCCTGTTTTGAGTCCTCAGGTCAAGAAGGGAAACTGGTCAGTGGCTGGACAGCAGGGAAAGAAGTTGACGATCAAGAAGACGAATGGAAAGGTAGAAACGATGAAGAAGAAAGAGACTGCCGTGGAAACTGTTGTGGAAACATCCAATACATTCTCAGTGCTACCCGACGAATGTGAGTCGACTACTGGGAACGACACGACGAAAGACATTAAGGAAGGTAAGAATATTGTTGTTGTTGGGGATAGCCAAGTTAGGTATATGGATAGGGCGTTCTGCTTGAAGGACAGGAGTAGGAGACAGAGAGTTTGCTTTCCTGGGGCTGGGATGGAGGATATTGTTAGCCGTCTGGATGACATCATGAGAGGTAATGGGAGCAATCCTATTATCTGTCTCAGTGCTGGAGGCAACGATGTTGGCAGACGTAGGAGTGAGGACCTGATTAGCAGGTATAGGTCAGCAATAGAAATAATTAGAAGTAAGGGTGGGAACCCTCTCATATGTGGTATTTTGCCAAGGAGGGGAGTTGGAAATGAATGGTTGTCCAGAGCAATTGGTGTCAATTGCTGGCTGGACAAATACTGTAAGGAAAATGCGGTAACATTCATTGACAACTGGGACCTCTTCTATAGCAGAAATGACATGTATGCTAGGGATGGGGTTCACTTATCTAGGTGTGGGGTGGGAGCACTGTCAACTGCAGTGGAGGGAGCAGTTAGGACTTTAAACTAGGAATAGTTAGTGGTATGGGTTTTGGCAGGAAAACAGTGAAGTCCCAGTGTAGTAATATTACGAGTTCTAGGGGAACTAGTAATAATAAGAACGTGATAGATATTGAAAAGCCAGGGACCTTGGGTGATAAGGACAGTAATAGGTTTAGTAGAAAAATAGAAATGAGCAGGAAGGGTAAAGAGAAAGGAGAGTCTTTCAATGTTTATTATGCTAATTGCCGTAGTGCTAGGAATAAGATGGACGAGTTGAGATTAGTTGCTAGTGTAGGTAACATTGATGTATTTGCCTTAACTGAGACGTGGTTTAATTCAAAAAGTCGGGACATGCCTGCGGAATGTCATATTCAGGGTTTTAAATTGTTCCAAGTAGATAGAAGTATCGGGAAGGGGGGTGGGGTGGCATTGTATGTCCGAGATCGCTTGAACTGTTGCATAAAAACGGGTATTAAGTCTGAAGTAACACATACAGAGTCTGTTTGGATAGAATTTTCAGAGGGGCATGAAAAACTGATTTTAGGAGTGATATACCGTCCCCCAAACTTAGATAGGGACCAAGGGAAACTACTATGGGAGGAAATTGTTAAGGCCACAAGGCACGATAATGTAGTAATTCTAGGAGACTTTAACTTTAGTCATGTTGATTGGAATTTCTTGACTGGGAATTTAGAATCATACGACTTCTTAGAAGTATTTCAGGATTGTTTTTTGAAGCAGTTTGTGACAGAACCTACAAGGGGAAATAACCTGCTTGACTTAGTTATGGCAAACAATGAATCCCTTGTTAATAATTTAGAAATTTCAGAGGAACTGGGTGCTAGCGACCACAAATCAATTACATTTAGCATTGAATGGAAGTACGATAGTAGCGATAACTCAGTAACAGTCCCAGATTTTCGCTTAGCAGATTACGATGGGCTTAGAGAACACTTATCATCTGTTGACTGGGGTAACGAAGAGAGCTATCAATATGACAGTTTTCTGAATACTATACATGCTGCTCAAAGAGCGTTTATCCCATATAAAGAAATTAGATCAAATAGAAATGACCCAAAATGGATGAATAATAGGCTCAAATATCTACTAGGGCATAAGAAAGGAATTTATAGGAGTATCAAAAGAGGTGAGGGTCATCTTATGAATCAGTATATTGACATTAAGAGGGACATTAAAAAGGGGATAAGAAAAGCTAAAACGGACTATGAAATTAAAGTTGCTAGGGATTCTAAAACTAACCCAAAAAGTTTTTTCCAGGTCTATAGAACAAAAGTTAGAGATAAGATAGGTCCCCTTAAAAATAACTATGGGCACCTTACTGACAATGAGAATGAAATGTGCTTGATTTTAAATAATTATTTTCTCTCAGTTTTTACACAGGAAGACACTAACAATATTCCAGTAATTAATTTTTACAGTGGGCTAGAAGAAGATAAATTATGTAACATCACAGTCACTAGTGAGATGGTTGTGAGGCAGATAGACAGACTGAAGCAAAATAAGTCGCCGGGTCCTGATGAGGTTTTTTCAAGGGTTCTTAAGGAATGCAAAATGGAACTCTGTGAACCATTAACTAATATTTTTAATTTATCTCTTCAAACAGGTGTAGTGTCTGATATGTGGAAGATGGCTAATGTAACTCCTATTTTTAAAACAGGGGACAAGTCGTTACCGTCAAATTACCGGCCAATAAGCCTGACCTCAATTGTAGGCAAATTACTAGAGTCAATTATAGCTGAGATTATAAGAAGCCATCTCGATAAGCATAGCTTGATTAATGATACTCAGCATGGATTCACAAGAGGCCGGTCTTGTCTAACTAATTTATTAACTTTCTTCAGTAAAGCTTTTGAGGCAGTTGACCACAATAAAGAATTTGATATTATTTACTTAGATTTTAGTAAGGCTTTTGATAGAGTTCCGCACCATAGACTGTTAAAGAAAGTGGCAGCTCATGGCATTGGGGGAAAAGTGCTCTCGTGGATCGAGTCATGGCTCACTGACAGGAAGCAGAGAGTGTCCATAAATGGGGTTAAATCCGAGTGGGGATCTGTAACAAGTGGCGTTCCACAGGGATCAGTCTTGGGCCCGTTGTTGTTTATAATATATATCAATGATCTTGATGAGGGAATTACTAGTGATATGAGCAAATTCGCCGATGACACAAAGATAGGTAGGATAATTGATTCAAACGTAGATGTTAGGGAACTTCAGGAGGATTTAAACAAACTCTATTCTTGGTCAGAAAAGTGGCAGATGCAGTTCAATGTAGATAAATGCAAGGTTCTGAAGCTTGAGAGTGCCCATAACCCTAGTACTTATAAATTAAATGATGTAGAACTTAGCCATACAGATTGCGAAAAGGACTTGGGGGTTATGGTGAGCAGCAACCTTAAACCAGGACAGCAATGCCTAAGCGTACGTAATAAGGCAAATAGATTACTGGGATTTATATCAAGAAGTGTAAGCAACAGAAGTCCAGAGGTCATACTGCAGCTTTATACATCATTAGTAAGGCCTCACCTAGATTATGCAGCTCAGTTCTGGTCTCCGTATTACAAAATGGACATAAATTCGTAGGATGACTAAATTAATACATAGCATCAGAAATCTTCCTTATGAAGAAAGATTGAAGACTCTTAAGTTACATTCACTTGTTAGACGAAGAATGAGGGGAGACCTGATCGAAGTGTATAAGTGGAAGATAGGTATTAATAAAGGGGATATTAATAAGGTCTTAAGGATGTCTCTCCAAGAGAGAACGCGCAGTAATGGATTTAAATTAGATAAGTTTAGATTTAGAAAGGACATAGGAAAGTATTGGTTTGGAAATAGGGTAGTTGATGAGTGGAACAGTCTACCTAGTTGGGTTATTGAGGCTGGGACTTTGGGTAGTTTCAAATCTAGGTTGGATAAGTACATGAGTGGGAGGGGTTGGATTTGAGTGGGACTTTCACATCAGAGCTTATTTCTTGGGTGGCATTGAAAATTGGGTTGGGCAAATGTTTTGTTAGTGGGATGAATTGTAAAGGACCTGCCTAGTATGGGCCAGCAGGCCTCCTGCAGTGTTCCTCCTTTCTTATGTTCTTATGTTCTTATGTATTGTTGTCACATATTCCATCATCTCATTTACTGACTTCCATGTCAGCACCCTGTCCCAATGAACCTCGTACATGAAATTTTTCATGATTGTGTAGTCCACTCTCTTGTAGTTTGGCTTCATATGTCCTGCCCTTCCTGCTTCCTTCTCCACTTGTAACTCTACTATGTATTCGAATCTCAGAACCACGTGGTCACTGGCCCTCGTTCTGTTCACCAATCCACTGGTGCAGCTGGTAGTGCTGCTGTTGTCGTACAGAGTGATGGCTCTCTTAAAGAAATTGGAGCACGCATCAATAATTGGGCCTCTACCCTTCAGACAGAACTGTTTGCCATACTCCTTGCACTGAAATGCATCTATGTATCAAAGATTGACAGTTTAATTGTAACTGATTCTCTGTCATTCATAAATGCTCTCAACTCATTAAACATAAATTGTGGCATGCTTGTGTCAGAAGCCAGACACAGGTATGGTAGGATTGTGGACAGTGGAGTCAGAGTGCACATGCTGTGGATTCCATCTCACATTAGTCTTCAGATGCATGATAGAACTGATAAATTGGCTAAGCTGTATGCTTTCAAAGAGGGAGTAATTACAATCTTGGCTTGTCAGGTAGTAGTTTGAGAACAATAATACGAAAAGAACTTGAACTGAATTTTATGGACTTAAGGCTCAGGGAGATTGACACCAGTGAGTCCATCTATCATGCAAGAGGAGCCACATGTCTATGGTGCATCCAACAAAATAAGCAGACTCTTGGATGTCGCTACTGCCCGGCTCCGGCTGGGTTACAAGTATCTTTGGCAGGTTAAATCACCACCACCAGATGTAGACCAAACGAAATGTGAACTTTGCCAGATGGACTATTGTCACACCCTGCGTCATTATGTACTGGAGTGCGATAAAATTAATGAATTTAGAAACAACTCGCTCAGAAATGTTCAAGAAATGGCAAAGTATTTTATCCACAGTGGTATATTGCAGACCATTCTGGAGAAATACCCTGACTTTGCTAGCTGTAAATAAAGCATTACCACATGTGTGCATGTGTGTGTATGTGTGTGTGTTTGTGTTTGTGTTTGTGTGTGTGTGTGTGTGTGCATTCACCTAGTTGAGATTGCAGGGGTCGAGTCCAAGCTCCTGTGAGTTTACCTGGAGAGAGTTCCGGGGGTCAACGCCCCCGAGGCCCGGTCTGTGACCAGGCCTCCTGGTGGATCAGAGCCTGATCAACCAGGCTGTTGCTGCTGGCTGCACGCAAACCAACGTACGAGCCACAGCCCGGCTGATCAGGAACTGACTTTAGGTGCTTGTCCAGTGCTTGTGTGTGTGTTTGTGTGTGTGTTTGTGTGTGTATGTGTATGAGTGTAAATGTGTGTTTGAGTGGGCGTGTGTGTGTACTCACCTATTCTTCACCTCCTCCTCAGTGGTTGCAGGGTATATTCCCTCTTGATGTTCCCTTCTGTTCTGTCTTCCCACAGCCCTTCCTGTCTCTACTGTAAAAACTTCCTTAAATCTCCTGTTCAGCTCCTCACATACCTCCTGATCATTTCTTGTGAGTTCTCCACCTTCTGTCCTTAATCTGATCACCTGGTCTTTGACTGTTGTCTTCCTTCTGATGTGGCTATACAACAGTTTGTGTGTGTGTTTGTGTGTGTGTGTGTATGTGTATGAGTGTGTGTGTGTGTATGAGTGGGCGTGTGTGTGTACTCACCTATTTGTACTCACCTATTTGTGGTTGCAGGGGTCGAGTCTTAGCTCCTGGCCCCGCCTCTTCACCGGTTGCTCTTCACCGGTATGAGTGTGTGTGCGTGTGTGTGTATGAGTTTGTGTGTGTGTGTGTGTGTGTTTATGTGTGTGTGTGTGTTTATGTGTGTGTGTGAATTTGTATGTGTGTGTGTGTGTGTGTGTGTGTGTGTGTGTGTTTATGTGTGTGTGTGTGTGAATTTGTATGTGTGTGTGTGTGTGTGTGTGTGACTCAACAATCAATATTTGCACCAATAACTCACTACAGTTGTGACCGGGTGTGGAAGTGTGAATTGCTCATTACACTATAATTTGTTCATGATTGTAGCCATGTATAAACGTAAGTAACCATTCTTACAGGATTCATTACCTTTGTAACTTGTGAGTTCATTACCTTGTACCTAGTTCAGCCATCCAAACTTTGGGGCCCAGTCCCTGGACCCATTACGTACCTCTGTAATCTGTAAATTCCTTTGTAACTTGTCATGATTGTGACTAGACCTACCCGGAGTTCATTACCTTTGTAATTTGTGAGTTCATTACCTTTGTAAATTGTGAATTCATTACCTCTGTAACTTGCTCAGCTATCAAAACTTTGGAGTCCAGTCCCTGGACCAATTATGTACCTCTGTAATCTTTTGACTACCGCCCACAGGATGGGTATAGGGTGCATAATAAACATATTAAACTAACACTGGCCCCGACGGGCCTTTCGTATGTGATATCCTCAATATCTGCACGACTGAAGGACAATACTAGGTCCAGTCTTGCTGATTCGTTTTCTCCTCTCTCTATGGAAGTGTCCGTTACATGTTGGTACATGAGAATTTCCAGTGCCACCTCCATCATCTTAGCCCTCCACGTTTCTGGGCACCTATGTGGTTCCAGTTTCTCCCAGTCAGTTTCTTTGATTGAAGTCACCCACAATCAACAGTTTTGCCCAGCTCGCATGAGCCCTTCTGGCTGTGATGGGTTATATATTACTGAAGTGCTCCTATTATGTAGTCTCTTGTTTCTCCTATGTCTCCTCTCTCCAGCTAGTCAAAATCCCATTGGCTTTTCATGAGCAGTGCCACTTCTCCACCCACTCTAATACCTCTGTCTTTCCTCATGATCTGATATCCTGTTGGAAAGATGACACCTGTTATCGTTCCTGTGAGCTTGGCTTTGGTGAGATCGTTTTATGTCTGGTGATGCTTCTTTGATTCTCTCATGCCACTCCTCCCACTTATTCATTATTCCATCACAATTGGGGTACCATACCTTCAGTTTCCTCTACAACACTGTGTTCTGGGGGTCTGTGGGGGGTGGAAGACCTCTCAATGTGCTGTGGAGTTCTACAGCACTGTATAGGGTGGGGGCTGTAAGTGTGGATTGTGGTTTGTGTTGGGATGGCTTGTGGGTTTCTGAGGGTGGTTCTGTGTGTACTTGATCTTGTTGCTCTGCCTGGCTCTAGTTGTCCACTGCTGACTATCCTTGTCTCTCTTCCTACCCCCTTTTGTTTCTGTGTCTTCTCACACA
This sequence comes from Cherax quadricarinatus, assembly GCF_038502225.1. Classification (NCBI taxonomy): domain Eukaryota; kingdom Metazoa; phylum Arthropoda; class Malacostraca; order Decapoda; family Parastacidae; genus Cherax; species Cherax quadricarinatus. The sequence goes on along the minus strand of NW_027196280.1, from coordinate 1,483 downwards.
GCTGCTGTCATTCTGTTACTGTTCTGTCACGGTCTAGGAACACCCTCTTGTGTGTTGATGAGTCCTTCAGCCATGATTCCTCTTGCAGAACCCTGTTCTGCACCATTTCTGTCTTGAAAATCAAACTGACCGGCCTATTTCTCCCCTTCAAGTACCTCCTATTCTCTGAAAATTTACTATCTCAGTCATGCCCTCCTCGCCTATTTCATTCATGATGTTTCCAAACTCATGTTTTTCTTCCTGCAGTCTTTCATTATGTGTCCTCCCTTCACTCTCCTGAAGCCCATGACTTACCCCTCTCCTCCTAACATTGCCTTTCCCTCTGTGTCTCTGGGTCCTGTTTGTACATAGCCATTGTCTCCCTTATTTTTTCCTATGCAGAGGCATGGTCATGCCTCTGCATAGGATCTATCACCTTCTCTACCTTCTCTCCCCTCACATACTGCTATCCCTGATCCTAATAGCTCTCCCCCTACATTCCTTGGTCATGCTTGGTGGACTGATAGCAGTAAGTCTTGTCTTCATCCTTTCCATTCGGCACCTCATTTAATAGGAGTGTACCTGCTTCAGATGCCATGTCTCCTCTAGGTACTCACTTCAGCATATATAGCTCATATTCTAGGGCCTGTATCCTGGCTTCTGAGGCTTCAGCTTGTGAATCTCATTTCTTCCTCTCTGCTTCTATCCTCTTCTCCATTTTCACAGAAAGCTCACCTAGTTTTCTCTCTCACTCTTGTTCCATCCTGTTACATTGCTCTTCCATCCACTTTTCCTTACCAGAAACATCTTCCTCTGATTCCCTGAACCTTCGACTTCCCCTATGAGCCCCAATTTTTTTTATAATGGGGTAGGTTTAGTAGCGTGTGTGTGTGTGTGTGTGTGTGTGAATGCGCACTCACCTAGTTGAACTCACCTAGTTGTGGTTGCAGGGGTCAATTCATAGCTCCTGGCCCCGCCTCTTCACTGATCGCTACTGGGTCACTCTTCCTTCTCCATGCACTTTATCATACCCCTTCTTCAATCTATGTATGAGTCCTGCCTCCACTTCATCACTTCCCAGACTATTCCACTTCCTGACAACTCTGTGACTGAAGAAATACTTCTTAATTTCCCTGTAATTCATCTAATTCTTCAACTTCCAACTATGACCCCTTGTTGTTGTGTCCCATCTTTGGAACATCCTGTCTTTGTCCACCTTGTCGATTCCTCTCATTATTTTATGTCGTTATCATATCCCCCCTATCTTTCCTGTCTTCCAGTGTTGTCAAGTCGATTTCCCTTTACCTCTCCTTGTAGAACATACCCCTTAGCACCGGGACTAGTCTTGTTGCAAACCTTTGCACTTTCTCTACTTTCTTCACATGCTTGGCTAGGTGAGGGTTCTAAATTGGTGCTGCATTCTCCAACATGGGCCTAACATACACAGTGTACAGGATCCTGAATGATTCCTTATTTAGATGTCAGAAATCTGTTCTTAGGTTTC